>NC_133647.1:181708666-181800596 GCF_009905375.1 Apium graveolens
CTATGTTCTATTTTCCTGTAATGCTGGCACCTCAGGTAAGTGAGGTAAGTTCATCTACACTCTCAACTATTCCAATCCCTTCTATTTCTTTGACTTCAGGCATAGCTATGGCAACTGTGACAACGACCAAACAGTTGCCTACCAAAGCTGCCAAAATAACTGCAATTCTTAAATCCAAATCAAAGAAAACCCCCTCTGGTATCTCTCAAAAGGTACCAGTTGAAAATTCTACCAAACACAAAGAGGGGAGTGTGAAGGAGGGTAAGATAGGTGAGGGAAGGGGTGAACATCAAAGAAACCCCAATGATAAGGTTGGAGAGATAAGTGAATCCCAGCCTAGCCATACTGCAGTTTCCCAACAAACTGCAGTGCTTAAAAAGGACAGAAGCTCACTTCTAGCTGCATCCTCCCAAAAGGATGTGGCTATTGAACAAAGCTCTCATCCAAGAGCACAGGCCAAGAGGGTTAGGGACACAAGCCTACACCAAACTTACACTAGAAAGAAGAAATCCAAAACAACTGGGGATGCACAGGACACACACTTAGTGCAAACTGGTGCTAAAGACACAGTCCCTGCACCTTCTCAAATTCAGATTGATGTGGCTCCAATAAATGTGGAGTCACAGCCAAAATCTCTCTTGATAAAAGCCACTGAAACACAATACTCACCAACCAACTCACTGGAAGTGGACATGATAAATACTTCAATTCCTGATTCCCCTTCTTTAACTCTGTTGGGGAAGCCAAAATCTAGTGCAAGTGAGCATCATCTTTTAGATGATTTGTTGGCTCACTTGCCAATTCTTTCTGATTCTATTGTGACATCTGTGCCTCAAATAACTTCAATCAACATAGAGTCAACAATAGTTTCTCTTCCCACCTCATTCATTTCTACTCTCTCGATGGATATTGCTCATCCGTCGAGTAGTGATTGTATCCCGACGGATAAGCTTAACAGCAGTTATCCGTCGGATAACTTTACCACTCACCCGACGGATATCATTTATCCGTCGAGTGTCTCTGCACAACTTCAAACTTCAATAATTTCAAGTGCAGAAGATTTGGTGGTAATACAATCACTCTTAGGACTGAGAGAGGAGAGTGTATTGAGTGAGAGGCTGGGTTGCTCCCAGGCAAAAGGAGAGGAAAAGAGTGAATCTCAGCAATCCATTCATTCAGGATTGGCAAAAGTGAGTGAGAGGAGTCCCACCTTAGTAGGTGAAGGTGAGGGTGTGAGGGTGGGGAGCCAGGGTGAGACCCTGATGCAACAAAAGAGAGAACATGAGAGAAAAGCAGGTACTGGAGCAATAAGGATGGAGCCAGCCATTGCTAGTGAGTCAATGATTATGGATGATGCTGAAAAGGAAAGACAATTTCAGCAACATTACAAAGCTGTAATTGATAACATTTCCTTGGATGCTGACACTTTTACTCACCCTGTTTCAGCCTATCAACTGTTGGCTGCTCAGGGCAATGTGGAGGCAGAGCAGACTTTACACTTAGTGCACACCACAGAATCTCTTCAAAGAGATAAAGCTGCTATCAACAGGATGCCTCCTCAAGCTGGAGAGCCATCTGAAGAATTTGGAGTAAATTCTGATGATGATGACTCTAGTTCCTTGAATGGAAGCATGAACTTAGGGGGAGCTGAAGGCCAAAGTTCTGCTTTAAGTTTACCTGAATGGGCATGGGCAAAGGACTTTACACCAGGACAATTTGAGGTGTCTTTGGTAAGACAAGTAACAGCTATTCAGCAAGCCCTTCAGGAAGTTTCAGATGCTGGTACCAAGGCTGTTCTTAAAGCTCATCTAGACTCCTTGCACTTAATGAAGATCCAACACTCCAGACAGAATATCAGTGTGGATGAATTGAAAAAGGAGATAGCTGACTTAAAGACATACAACTCTGAGAAACTGGATTCAATAATGCCATATGGTACCATGCATGATTTATTACAAAGGTTGAGAAGAGAATCAGATTCTGAAAAGAAGATAGCCAAGCTGGAGACCAGAGTTCAAGTTATTGAGAATTCAGTGGCCCTACTTCTTCAAAATCAACAGGCTCAGACAAATCTTCTCATGCAACTGGCTAAAGCACAAGGCCTAACTCCTTTACTTGATGATAACAAAAAGGGGGAGAGAGAATCAAGTAAGGGGGAGAAAGGACCAACTAAGGGGGAGAACATTGTAGTTCAAGTCAGCAAAGTAATTGTACCTTCAATTACTATCTCCAAGCCACCAGTTGCAGATGGTATAGATCTTATAAATGCAGCAGCAGCAAGTTTGAAAGATGCTGATAAAGAAGAGTTGACTCTGATCAACTGGAAAAAGATTGATGAGGAAATACAGAGAAAGTTTCAATTAGTCAAGGAACCAGATCAGTCAGCAATCCATCACTCTCATGTCAAGCCAATCAATGTGAATGAGATGAGCATAAACTATCTGGAGAAAGGACAATCTTCCTGCATCAAGACTACAAAGGCTGAGATGATTCTTGAACCAAGGGCAAACTATCCAAAGTCATCTTTGAAAAACCCTATGGATACTGTGTATGAGACACCCAAGCCTGATGAAAAGAAGCTTCTGTCAAGATCTATTCTTTTCTACAAAGATCCAGCTGATTCAGCCTCAAGAGAGAGAATTGCAAAGATATTCAGAAATGGGAAGGAAATTTGTGTGGTAGCTGGACATCCACAATTTGCTCAAGCAAAGGAAGAAGAAAAAGCCAGATTGAAGCAGGAAAAGAGGCAAGCTGCTCTAGATGCAAAGAAGTCTAAACAAAAGAAAGAACAGTTTGTTATCTTGACCAAGCTACAGGCTGTGAACTCTTCTCAACAAATTCCCTCTCAACCAACTCAAGCTACTGGATCAAAGAAGAAGATTGAAGAACAGAAGAAATCTCCAAGAAAGAAAGAATTGGCTAAAAGAACAAAAAGAAAGTTGGATATTGTTAACAAGGAATTGGAAGATCAATTTCCAATGGAATCCACTAAAGCTGAAACTCAAGCATCAAAGCCCTCTGTGGTATTTGAAGACATAAGGGTGGTAGACCCCTACGGGAACATACATGGAGAGCCTATTGTGCCAAAGGATGAGCCAATAGAGTGGGATAAATTACCAATTCCTGACTTCAACTTGCCAATTCTCACCAAGCCAAGAAGGACAAAATCAAGGGCAGTCAAGAAAGTGAAGCTGTCACCTCTCAAATCCAAGGCAGTAGTCAAAGCTCAACCCAAGATCAACAAGGAAGACTACTTGTACTTGTGTGACATCAAGGAATTTTCAGACCTAAACCTTTATCTGGAGGAGCTGGATGAGGTAAGGGCAATTGATGCATACAGAAACCTACCTGAAAGAATGGTATTCAAGTACAAAGGAGGAAGGGAGATTCAGTGGCCTCTTCACAGGATACTTCAAGAAAGCCAAGTTGTGTTGATCAAAGTCTATTCATCCTTCAAGAAAAACTTTGGGTTTAATGTAACTGCAAGAAGATTAGTATTGAAGAAGATTGAAGAGCTAAGGAGTGTTAGAGCCAAAGATGCACTACCCAAAACTCTTATCATCCCATACACAGGGAGAAGAGTGCATCTAAGGCTCTACTGGCTGTTGGAATTCATGGATACAAGGGTGTGAGAAGATTCTTCAGACTAGAAGACCAATTGAGTATCTCTAGCAATGAGACTCTTTTGGAAATGCAAGAAATGTTAGATCTCTCAGAATCTGATGAATTAGAATTCCACAGACAGCTCCAGAATCAAATTGAAGAAAACAACAGAAAGCTTGGAAGAAGATCCAGACCTTCAAGAAACTAGAAAAATCTGCTCAGGCTAGAGGAGCATCTTGAATTGACTGTGAGCCAAACCTCGTATACCTTGTTTAAATTGAAGCACTTTCAGTTTTATCTACTTATCTTTAAAGATATATGTTTAGGATGTTTTGTTATCATTAAGTGTCTCTTAATTTATGGCTACAATTCCAGTAGACATAAATTGGGGGAGATTGTTGTGAATATGTTGTGCACTTGATGATTACCTAAACAAAACATCTAAGTAGATTTTACTTAGTGAAATAATGTAGCACTCGACGGATAAGAATTATAGTCCCGACGGATAACTCAGTTTGAGTACCGACGAATGAGTAATTTATTATCCATCGAGTGAGTAGCTTATATAATGATAAGTTTGTAGCACAGTGTTGTATGCACCTTTGTATAGAATCTGTAGTAGCATATAAGTCATGTTGACTTTAACTAGATATGCAGAATAGGTTGATTAACTGTACATAAGCAATGTCTTGTAATTCTGTATAAGTGAAATGAAGTCAAGTGCCAAAATAGCTATCAACGGATGCTTAACAAAGCTTCGACGGATGATCAAATGACTTTCAACGGATGTTCAAAATAGCAGTCGACGGATGATCAAGTAAGTCATCGACGGATGATCTGAAAGTCGACGGATGATAATATCAAGATTCAAACATCAGTTGAATAGTGAAAGCTGACACACAGCCATCGAGATTGGATACAAACACACTGTGGAAGCCCATTAACTGGGTAATAGAGGACGAAAAGCAGCAAAGATCAAGACTGTTAGATTTTATATATATTCAGTTCTTTTGACTTTGTAATCTTGGTAATATATATAAACCAAGAGAGTAGCAAATATAAAGATAACTAAGAAAACTAAGTGAGCTTAGAAACAAACACAGAGAAATCTTTGTAAGCACTATCTTTAGCATTTCCTGTGTTCTTAGTTGTTCTATCTTGTAAAAGCAGCTGTGAGCATTTCTGCACACAGAGTTCTCTCGATATATTAATATATATCTCTGGTGGAATTGTTTAAATCCACCAGAAAGTTTTTAAAGACTCTTGTTTTTAATTACTCTTGTTTTGATTCATTAAAGTTTATATTCCGCATTGTGCTAATCAAAACAGATATATCTATAATCGAGTTGAACATTTTTATTTCAAGAAAAAGGTAAAGAATTCCATTCAACCCCCCTTCTGTAATTCTTGCTATATTGTTAAGGGACTAACAGGGCTCGGGCCCGGGTCTACTGAAGGCTGGGTTGGACTCTAGCTGAGAGGTGATTCAGCTCTTGGGTTGGACTATAACTGGGAGATGATCCTGCTCATGGGTTGAGCTTGGGCCCAGCTATCAATATGAACCCGATTCTCTTCATTTGCTTGTTCCGGGTCAGGGGTGTCTTGGTCCTCCAACTGAGATTGCCTCACCTAAGAGCTGGGTTGGGTGCTAGACAGGGTGCTCATACCCTATCACTGTGGAAATAGTTGGTTCACTTTGTATGATCTTCTTACTTATAATGGCTGCAGTTCTCCCCTGAATATGATGTTAGAATAGTAAAATAAGATCATGTAAAGGGCCAAAATTCCTCAGTGTTGGAACCTCCATCATGATAATAGTTTGACCCCCTCTTCGCATTTCCAAATCCAGGATACTAGATTCTCCTTTTATAATAATCTATGAAATTTGAGGGGGTTTGTTGAACTACATGATGAAGTCATATGATTTTTTTTCCAACTTGAATGTTTTTACTTGGATGTACACACAGACATCATCCAATCCCATCTGCATTATTCGAGGAATGCTCAACATCCTACTCACATCCATATTCAAAGTAATATTACCTTAGTAATATCTTCTCTAAATATTACCAATTTCAAGTTGTGGATACTTATAACTCATTTAACACTCCAATGAGTGGGACTTATGATGATATCTTCGTAAACAATGTTTCTCAACTCTTTGAGTGTTGTTTCCATAAAAATTTAGCGCACCATGTTTGGATCCATTAAATAACTTATATCATCATCTTTTTGAATTATTCTTCCTCTTTAGAACATGTTTAGATTAACATATCCTTTCATTTTTCTAAAGAATAAAGAAATGGTGCTTAAAGATTAAATGATATTTGATAATAATTTATCACTAAGATGGTGTTTGAAGATGTTCAAGAAGCTGTTAAGTATAACCAATGTGGATGAAAGAAAATTCAAATATATAAATTAGAAAATTAAATAATATAATCATAATGGATGGTGTGCAACCGATTTTTGTGGTTGAGAATCCTATATGGATAAATTGCAATCCAAATTCAATCCGGATAAGCTACAATCCTATTATCTTATTGAGAATCCAACAATATCTTGTTGAATAATCCAATAGTTCTGTCAATTTTTATAAATTTCACTCACTAGTTTCTGAAATTATGTTCGGAAATCTACTATGTTCGTTAGCCATTTTCATATCGAATTTTCATAGTTATTATGAGCATAATTCTACATATTGGATTTTGATTTTTTTGGCTTATATCGAAGTAAGACGTTAATATTTTAATATAGAACAAAAAAGTTCAAAATAAATTATGTAAAAGAATGTTTTATAGGCTCGTTAGCATGCCTCCACAAACTAGTTTATATGAAATTCAATCTTGTTAGTTAATTTTGTACCTCAAAATTACATAGCTCTACAATCAAATTATGATTTTTTGGATTATATCGAAATATGATAATAAAATATTAATATCCAATTAAAAAATAATATTTCGATTGAAATCACATTTTTATCCCTTCATAATGGCATTTCATACAATAATTTATGTAACAAATACTAGCTTTTTCAGTGGCCAAATACAAAAAAATTGAAAAAGAACTACAGTGCAAAACGCGGTTGCCAGTGGCGTTTTCTACTGAATTTTTTGTTTTTTCCGAAAACGCCATTCTCAATGGTGTTTCGGCTTAGTTGAAATGTCCATCCTCCCGGTCATACAATTTTTGTTAAGTTGAATAGATGTGTACTATAAATGTTATTTGAACTCAAATTTGTACTGTAAATATTTTGAAATCGCGAAACACCTTTAATAAAAAATTGACAATTGAGATTGTATGCAGGGAAAATAAACAGAAGGAATTTCCTTCCATAAATCATATGCAAGACTATACACTTGCAACAAGAATTTTAGTCTTACCCAGAAAATTTACCAACCTTATAATTTGGAATCGTCATTATCCATTTTAAAACCGATACACATGACATATAATATAGCTAATACTCACTAAGAGTAGAAAACTGAAAAAAAAATTGTCGGCTTTTTGGTTATAGAGTTCCAAACAATAATATTATTTTTCCATAATGCAAAGTGAAAGTAAGCCCTCACAAGAACCAAAATGAATCATATCTCTTGGCTTTACAAAAAAAATGCTATGACTGATCTTGGACCACTATCATACTTTCTTGGCATCTTTGTAACTCATACAAAATACACAATTGTTTCTATGTCAAAGTAAGTATGCACAAGAGATACTCGATCGCGCAAATATGAGCTCCTGTAAGCCTGCAAAGACTCTTGTTGACACTAAATCGAAACTTAGTACATTTGGGGGACCACCTATTGACGACCACACATTATATCGTCAACTGGCATGAGCCCTTAAATATTTCACAATTACTCGACCCGATATCTCTTATGCAAAACAACATATTTTCTTGTTTATGCACGACCCATGAGAGCCTCACTTTCGGGCTCCAAAACACATCTTGCATTACATTCGCGACACTATCCATTGTGTCATGATATTATCTTTCTCACCAGCTTCTAATTTTGTAACTGAGTCAGATGCAGATTGGGGAGGATGCCCTGATACTAGACGCTCTACTTCTTGGTATTGTATATTTCTTGGGGACAATCTTGTGTCCTGGTCTTCTAAATGACAAGAAACTTTGTCTAGCTCTATCATTGAAGCTGAATACCATAGTGTAGCAAATGTTGTTGCAAGTTGGTTACATAACTTGCTTCTGGAACTACATTGTCATTTACAACAAGCACCTATTGTTTATTGTGTGATAATGTCAGTGCAGTGTACATGTCCCATATGTTAGCGGGAATACACATAATATAGAATCAAACAAATAATATAAAATACACACACAATATATGACACAGAAAAACACACGTCCCAACTTGTATTATTAATACAAACAATTATCAATAATACAATCAATCACTCCAAACGGTATTCACTCAAGGGATACTTAAGTCAAATAATACTGAAGCATACATCCAAACAACAACATGACTGTGTATATATAGTCATCACAAACTTAGCCAACAAGACATACCTAATCCGATTACAATAATAATTATCTACCCATACAATTATTACCCATTCTCATTATAATAATAATTGTCAGCGCATACAATTATTACCCAACTCAATTATGATAATAATTGTCCACCCATACAATTATTACCCAATCCAATTATGTTTTCTATCACCAGGCCCATACTACCTATTGAGTTTAACCCCAACAATTGTCCCCTTCAACCCGGTATGATTTCATGCACAATCGAATTAACGGTCACCATCAAGCCATCAACGTCGATCCGCCAATACCTCCCCTCGAACAATAACCCCTCCTTCTAGTACAAAAGACTTCTCTTATCTTTTCGACATTTGAGTATCTCTAAATCTCCTTTAGTGACTTTCAACATACTGTTCTTCATCATAACAGTATATCCCAAATCAGCTAATTTACCCAACAAAATTAGATTTCGATTTAACTCCGGTATGTATCTTACTTGAGTTAACTTCTGAACACGACCATTGTGATGTTTCATTGTTACCTCACCAATGCCATAAACCTTTACCGGTTTACCGTTCGGTCCCTCACACTTTTTGTAGGACGAGAACCACTCCCTCCTACCACATATGTGATGAGAACATCCCGAGTCAAGCATCCATTCTTCTTTTGATCCCTTCCCTTCTTGAACCAAAAGAATATCTTCATCAGCTTCTACAAGCGAAACACTACTCCCTCCTCGATTTTTCTTCAACTCTCTCAAGTCTTCTCTTGCCTTTGGACACATAAATTATATATGACCCAATTTCTCACAATAAAAATACCTGATATTAGGGTTATGTTTCTTAACATACTTCTTTTCCGTGTCACGCGCACGTACCACGAATGCACTTCCATCAGATGTGTCACTTGATTCTTGTTTCATCAATCTTTCGGCCTCCAAAGGAATAACAATAGTCTCATCCAAATCTAACTTCGTTTTTGTTGGATATTTTAGTGTAATTGGATTGACTAGTTAATCAATATAATCATAATATTAAATTGAACAAGTCGGGAGAGTGCGGAGTGCACGCTTTGTTCGAGTTTATTGTGATTTTGGTATTATTGTTTATGAGACATGTCCATTGGCAGCAGTCACACCTGTTGAAATAAGATGTGTCTGTTAGTTTTAACCATGAATGTCAGACTGAGATGTGTCTATTGGCAAAAGACTGAGATGTGTCTGTTGGCAAAAGACATATCTGTTGACATCCATATATAGGTGTTGCATTGATCAAATTTAGGGGTTGGTTCATTTTCTTGAAATTCACAACAAAAACACATTCTCTCTTCTTGCAGAATTTCTGACTTTATCCGATCGATTTATTTGGGTGAACCACAAATAACTTCAATCTGAAAGTGTTCACACGACTTCAGAAAAATCCAAGTTACTACCATTTTTTCCAACATAGATTGAAGTTAATTTGTTTTCTGAAGATGACGAACGGAGAATCTGCAAAAGATATGACAGGGAAGTTTGCAAAACTGGACAAGTTTGAGTGTCAGGATTTTAGAAGATGGCAGAAGGAGATGCATTTTATGTTGACCACGCTGAAGGTTGTGTATGTTCAGAGTACCCCATACTAGAAGTGATTGAGAATGAAACTATTGAACAAACAAGGAAGCGCTACAAATGGGAAAATGATGATTACATCTGCCGCGGTCACATTTTGAACGGTATGTCTGATTCCCTTTTCGATGTATACCAAAATATTGATTCAGGGAAAGAATTGTGGGATTCTCTTGAATCCAAGTACATGGCAGAATATGCTTCTAGTAAGAAGTTTCTGGTCAGTAATTTTATGAACTATAAAATGGCCGATTCTAGACCGGTGATGGAACAATATAATGAATTATTAAGGATTATGGGACAGTTTGTTCAACACAATTTGAAGATGGATGAATCTATCTCTGTTTATGGTGTTATAGACAAACTGCCACCATCATGGAAGGATTTTAAACACACCTTGAAATATAATAAATATGATATGACACTGGTTGAACTTGGAAGTCACTTCAGAATTAAAGAGGCTTTGAGAACTCAAGAAATTGAGAATAATCCTAAGGGCAAGAACCAAGTCGGTGATTCTTCTGTAAATATGGTTGAAGATGGTGGACCTTATAAGAATTCTAAGAATTCTACAGAAGTTTAAAGGAAACTACAACTCTTCCAACAAAAAGCCTAAGATGGTATGTTGGAAGTGTGGTAAACCTGGACATTTCAAGAAGGATTGTCGGGTTGGTAAAGGCAAGCAGGAAAAGCAAAATACCGGTCCAAGTGGATCCAAGGATCCAGAAAAGCAACAAAGTCAGATTTTAATACAAAATTATAATTCTTGTCAGAATTATGTATCACTAATATTTGAGGCATTTTATGTGCAAGATGATAATGTTGCTTGGTGGATTAATTCAGGAGCAACGAGTCATGTATGTAAAGATCTTCGTTGGTTCATAGACTTTCAATCAATCGAAGATGGATCTATCTTAAAGATGGGAAATGTTGCAACTGAACCGATCAAAGGACTAGGAAATGTCAAGCTAGTTTTTACTTCTGGAAAATGTATTTTACTAAATAATGTGTTGTATGTTTCGGGGATTCGAAAGAATCTCTTGTCTAGTGTTGTATTAAATAATCATGGATTTAAACAAGTTTATGAAAGTGACAAGTATATCTTGTCAAAACATGGTAATTTTTTTGGCTTTGGCTATTTATGTAATGGTATGTTTATGTTGAATGTAAATACTCCATTTAATAAAGAATCTGCTTGTATGGCTTCTACTAGTACTAGCAATAGTTTGAATAAATCAGAATTATGGCATGCTAGACTAGGACATGTACATTATAAAAAAAATAAAGGATATGTCTAAAATGAGTCTCATACCTGCTATTGATTTAAACAATGAAAAATGTAAAATATGCATGTTGACAAAGATAAATAGAATGTGACGCCCTCAATCTCGGGGTTAGGAAATGAGGACCCACACACCTTTAATCTAATAATTAAATAAGCTTAAACCTCGATTAACTACTAACATGATCAAACATTATAAAGTATGAGACAAGATTACAACTACCAATCATAAAATATAATTTACAACCCCAAAATAATATTAAATAAACATAATCGATTCCGGCTTGGAACCGACAGATAACCCATTGTATCTTTACAACTCTCTGGCTAAGCGCTTGCTCACTCAAAAACACCACTACCTGCTCTGGCAACCGGAAGCCCTCAACACGATAGGGACCACCAGGTACACTCTTACGAGCAGTGTGCCTAAGCCTGACCATCTTCTTGCTTAACTGCCATGGTTAGATTAAAACAAAACATATGAGTATAAAACTCAGCAAGTAACTATAAAGGAGATCTACGATACAAAATCCACAATATACCATTACCGATCTCAGGGCATTCTACTTTATCATTTCTAGGTGGCAGATTTCCATCTTTTGGGTTAAGGAAGGGTTATGAAGGAAAAATGTAGGGCTTTCAAGGAACAAGGCTCAAAGTAGGGTGAAAGCCGACATTCATCACCAATCATTAAAGGATCAGAACAGATCTTTCAGAAAGGAAAGCGACAATATTTTCATTATATGGAATAAATTATATGATCAACAGATTAAAATCAGGGTTCACGAGCTTTAAGCTTCACAATATCATAATCAACTCTTTTCACAACAATATAAACCATTTTTCATTTTCAAAAAATCCATTACTGAATAGGAACTTTCAATTCCCCTTTTTCATTTTTAAAATAATCAATATAGAACCCTTGATTGGATCACTTTATCTTTCATTTCATTATAATACGGGTGATCAGTCCGTACCGACCTCCATCTGGTCTTTAAGGTACCAATCGGTATAATTTCAGCCTTAAACTGGACTAGCCCCGCTAGCCTCTTACCATGACTGGACTAGTCCCACTAGCCTCTTGCGTCCCAATCCAATCCATCAGGAATTCGTTTGAAAAACCTTGAGTTGGAGAAAGTAGGTTTTCTAAATTCATTTTATCATTACCAAGAATATGAAATCATTCAGACTCTTTCGAGTCGAAACTCATTCTTAAGTCAAATTTCAAGAAATCAAAGTTATGGAAGTGATTCAAAGACAAGCAATGAGCAATTCTAAGGATTCTGAATCAGGGATAATAAGGTACTTAAATTAGAAGGATCAATATCTGTTTCAAGGATCAATAGGAAATATGGTGATCAAGAAATAAGGTATCATTACAAGGGGTTTGTAAAGGTAATTATAGGGTTTATAACCGTTCATGTCTTAACAAATAACTTGAACAGAAAAGACAGGTTACCAAAGGGTTGAATCAATAAGCTTATCAATAACAGTTTAACAAGATCAACGACAGGGTATCTCAAATCATTAACAGGGGTTCATTATTTAAACAATCCCATACTCTACATGGTATGAACAATAACCTCTCTATAACCATTTTCACAAGTAATGAGAGTTACTTGCCTGAATTCGCTTTCCTGAAGGTTGAACTACTGCCACCTAGTATACCCTTTCCTTTCCTAGCCTGAATGCCCTCACGCTCCGAATCTACAATAAAAACCAAAACCTTAATCAGTTTCTCAACTCTCGTTCCCGGAACGATCACTCAATACGATGGCTCGATTATACTCTTGACTCAAATATACGAGTATAGCTTATACACATAAGCACATAGCACATCATATACTTTATTCTTAACTTTTACACCTTTATATACTCGACAATCGACTTATAAACATCCTTATCTCGACTCGAATTCAAATCATACTTTATATTAGTACACATAGCTCTTTATACTTGAAATTCTTATACGAATAAACAAACAACAAAACTTATAATAACGACCCCTAAAGTTATCTTTAAACCAACACGATAACCATTATTAACACAAATCAATCATTCCTTTCTTTTATACTTTAATTTGAACCAAACATAGCAAATTAGGCAAAAATCTCACATATAATCCCTAAATAATCTCCATGATCAATTCAAGCACTTAAATTAGAATTTGACCTTTTAAATGCTATGAACCATTCGGCTTTTCTATAAACATCTCCTAAATTCAAGCAATTTTTCATACCAAATCCATATAACATATAATCAATCAAATATTCACTTAATCCAACTTAATATTCTCATAAAAACAACTATATCATTCGAATTTTCAAGAACAACGACATGCATTTCAATTTTTGATCTCATACATAGCATGCAAGCATCTTTCCATGGTTTAATCCTAAATTCTAATGAATTCAACCAAGAACAACACACCAATTTACTTCTTCTTTCTTTATCAATAAAATTCGAACCAAGGCAACTTATAATCTCATATTTATATTCGAATTTCTTATTCCTAATTCTATTAAACACTCCATTCAACTTATCACTTTCAAACAACCATCAAACAATCATTTTTATCAACTATAATCAATTCATTCTTGATAAACCAAAGCCCTATGCGGCTTTTACATCAAATAAACACATGCATGGTCTAATTTAGCTTTAAATACATCTAGTCATTCAAATCAAATCATAATTTATAGACTTAAACTTCAACAACTCATTCCTATCAAGTAATTATCAACTTAACTCTTAAAAATCAAACCCTTTTCGAATTTCAAACAAACCAAGCATGTAAACACCAAAAATCAAGTTTTGTGAAATTGGAGTTTAGTTTTAGCATCACAACTCACCACCGGTTCACCGGAGTTCATCACCGGTGTAGGTGGTTTCTCGGTGGTGCCTCATTTCGAGGTTTCCAACCTTGAAACCTCCGATTTATGCACACACAAGGCACGTGCAAGACCCATTTAGCTTTAAAAATCATTTTTCAATCATAAAATCACCTCCTTAAGCACATACTGGAACATATATACATACATATACACGCATTAAAGCATGAACACACACATGCACATACTCAATCACATATGTATATGTAGAGGATGAAATTCTAGGAAGATTTCTTAGAAGATCAAGTGAATTAGGAGAGTATACCGAGAGAAAAGAAAGAAAGAGAGTAGAGTGCGAAACGGATAGAGATGAGAGTGAACGGGAGAGAAAAGAGAGAGATGAGAGGGAGTGGCCGGGTGGAAAAGAAGAGAAGGAGGAGAAAATGAGTTTATATATATGTTTAGAGGGTAGGGGTATTTTAGTAATTATCTAATCCCCTTTTCATGTTTGATTAATCCTTTCTTTTTACTTAAATAAGATAGAAATCGAATATGGAATATATCCATCTCGGAAAGTCAAAAATTATGGCGAATGACAATTTTAAGATGTAGATCTCGAAATTAACTTTCCAAACATTACTCATAATAAACTTTTGAGCGAACGGTTGATTTTATATAATTTTCGCAAGTTTGTGCTAATAATAGCATTTTATCACATACAAATCAATCTAAAATGCAACGACCAGCAAATAAATCCGTCCATCATTTTAAATAAGTCTCTAGAACTATTATGAAGATAACAGAACAAATCCCATGCCTTTATCTTACTCAAATAATTTTATAAAAATACGCGAAGGTTAAATAAACCTTATTTAAATCAATTAATTCCTTTAAATCCATAAAAATGTCAACAGATCACGTAATCATGCATACAGACAAGTAAGCACACATACGAACACATCTCAACTCATGTCTGATCATAAAATTTGTCCTTCTTTAATCTTTATTTTTTTCTACAAGTACCGGGTCACGTTCAGCCTGACGGCCCGACACTCAGCGTTTCAATTACGCTTCTCATTATCGACCGACACGTCACTAGGACACAATACTTTACTTAAACATTTAATTTCAGATAATAACACATAGTTCACATTTTAAATATCTTAACCTCTTTTTAGAACGGGTTCCGTTCTTCCTGGCGGCCCGACAACACAGCTTAACTCCTAAGCTGACTCTTTAAATTGGAACACTTCTATTTACGCTCCTAGATTCTAATATACAGTAAAGATAATTAATCAACACTTAATCACATAATTATAATCACTTCACATAAATCCCACTTTATTCACTTAATTACGTCGCAAAATTCTCAGTCGTCACAAGAATGCCCTTTAAAGATGCTAATAGGGTGTCTGATGTATTAGAATTAATACATAGTGATTTATGTGATTTTCATTCTACACCATCATTAGGAAATAAAAAGTATGTAGTTACTTTTATTGATGATGCTTCTAGATATTGTTATGTATATTTGTTGCATGCAAAGGATGAAGCTGTTGAATTCTTTAAAATATAAAAAGAAGAAGTAGAGCTACATCAGAGTACCATGATTAAAAATCTACGTACTGATAGAGGAGGAGAGTATTATGATCCGGTATATTTTCGATCTACTGGTATAATATATCAAACCACGGCTCCTTATACACCACAACAAAATGGTGTGGCAGAAAGAAATAATAGGACTTGAAAGAAATGGTTAATTCCTTGTTATCCTACTCGGGTTTGAGTGAGGGTTTTTAGGGTGAGACTATGTTAACATCCTGTTATTTATTGAATCGAATTCCTAGTAAGAGAAATAAGACCCCTTATGAACTTTAGTACAAAGAGTCACCAAAATTGAATTTTCTGAGAGTTTGGGGATATAGAGCAGTTATAAGACTCACTGAACAAAAAAAGAAGAAACTTGGGTGAACGAGGTATAGATTGTATTTTTGTTGGTTATGCTGAGCATTCCATCGCATATAGATTTTATGTGTTAGAATCAAATGACTATGTGTCTGTGAACTCGATTATTGAGTCAAGAGATATTATATTTGATGAAAACAGATTTACGTCTATGCCTAGGCCAAGGGACATGCTTCAGAATTCTTATAGTAAGAACTCAGTTTCTACTGAAGATGTTCATGGACCGTATGAACCAAGGAGGAGCACTAGAGCTAGAAAAGTGAAGTCTTTTGGAGATGACTTTCATCTTTATCTAGTTGAAGGTTCTAGAGATGAAATTGAATATCAATACCAATATTGTTTTATTATTGAGGATGATCCAAAAACTTTTAGTGAAGCTATGACATCAAGGGATGTTGCATTCTGGAAAGAAGCTATCCAGGATGAGATGGATTCTATCATGAATAATAATACATGGGAATTGAGTGATCTGCCCCCTGGCTGTAAAGCATTGGGAAACATATGGATCTTCAAAAAGAAAATGAAGGTGGATGGTACAATAGATAAGTTTAAAGCTAGATTGGTTATCCAAGGCTTTAGATAAAAAGAAGGGATTGATTATTTTGATACTTATACTCCTGTTGCTAGGACTTCCACTATTAGGTTGTTAATAGCACTTGCTGCTATACACAACCTTGTCATTCATCAAATGGATGTGAAAACTACATTCTTGAATGGTGAATTAGATGAAGAGATTTATATGAAACAACCCGAAGGGTTTGTTATGCCTGGTTATGAGAACAAGGTGTGTAAGTTGAAGAAATCACTTTATGGTTTAAAACAAGTACCGAAGGATTGGCATGATAAATTTGATAATGTGGTCTTGTCTAATGGTTATTTTCTTAACCAAGCAGACAAGTGTGTATATTGTAAATTTGATGTTTCGGGTTAAGGAGTTATAATTTGTTTATATGTGGATGACATGTTGATTTTTGGTACTGACCAAAATCAAGTTAATAAAACAAAAGGGTTCTTGTCATCTAATTTTGATATGAAAGACATGGGGGAGGCTGAGGTGATTCTTGGTATAAAGATCAAGCGTGAGAACAATGGTATTTCAATTTCTCAATCTCATTTTATTGATAAGATTTTGAAAATATTTAACTTAAGGATTGTTCTCCTGTTAGAACTCCTCTTGATCCTAGTATTAAACTCCTACCTAATAAGGGTGTGGCAGTATCTCAACTTGAATACTCAAGGGCTATTGGTAGTCTTATGTATGCCATGATAAGCACTAGGCCGGATATTGCCTATGTTGTTGGAATGCTTAGTAGGTATACAAGCAAACCAAGTTCACAGCATTGGAAAGCCTTATGTCGAGTGTTCAAGTACTTTAAGGGACCATGGATTATGGTTTGATATATACTGGATTTCCTTCGGTTATTGAAGGTCATTCATATGCAAGTTGGATTTCCAATAAGGAAGATCATTCTTCCACAAGTGGCTGGGTATTCCTTCTTGGAGGAGGTGCTATCTCTTGGACATCAAAGAAACCGAGTTGCATTACTGATTCGATGATGGAATCTGAATTTGTGGCATTATCAGCGGCTGGTAAAGAAGCTGAATGGCTAAGAAATCTGATTTATGAGATTCCATTGTGGCCTAAACCGATATCACCCATATCTATCAGATGTGATAGTGAGTCTGCCTTGGCTAATGCTTATAGACAAGTGTTCAAAGGCAAGTCTAGACACTTAGGTATTAGACACACCATGATTCGTGAGCTTATCACCCATGGTGTTATATCAGTGGAGTTTATAAGAACTCAACATAATTTAGCCGATCATCTAACCAAAGGGTTGAGTAGAGATCTTGTGCACAAGTCGGCTGTGGGGATGTGATTGAAGTCCATTTAAAAGTCTCTCATGTTGAGAAACCCAATTCTCACCTAATATTACATTAGGTGTTGGATTCAATGTGGAAATCTTAACATCTAGAGATTGGAACACATTAGAAGTATCATCCCAAGGTATGTGTTCAGACATGCAAGTTGAGGAGGTTGAAGCTTATCTTCTTAATAGTTCTTTTGAAAAATTGCATATGCAGGTGCGAGAGTAAAAGAACTACCTATTGGAGCATGAAGTTTAACTGCTTCAAGAAGCCAGGACTTGGCTTTTATATGCTTATGAAGGATTAGGACACAAGGCTAGTAAAAGATAGTGTCAAGTAAGAATAATTTGAGAATGTAAATTTATGTGTATATTATCTTCGTGAATTCTCTATGAATAGTAGAGGTTCAATTCATAGTGATACCTTGATATTCGAATATATGGAATGTGTAATATACTAATATGAAATTCAATCATCACGATATTTCATGTATGCATGAGTTTGTTGTTTGTTGTGAATTTATTTTAGTTAATCATGGATTACGCTAAAATGGGGGAGGAATTTTGGATATTTTAGTGTAATTGGATTGACTAGTTGATCATATAATCATAATATTAAATTGAACAAGTCGGGAGAGTGCATAGTGCACGCTTTGTTCGAGTTTATTGTGATTTTGGTATTATTGTTTATGAGACATGTCCATTGGAAGCAGCCACACCTGTTGAAATAAGATGTGTCTGTTAGTTTTAGCCCTGATTGTTAGACTGAGATGTGTCTATTGGCAAAAGACTGAGATGTGTCTGTTGGCAAAAGACACATCTGCTGACATCCATATACATGTGTTGCATTGATCAATTTTAGGGGTTGGTTCATTTTCTTGAAATTCACAACAAAAACACATTCTCTCTTCTTGCAGAATATCTGACGACTTTATCCGATTGATTTATTTGGGTGAACCATAAATATGTAAAAATTTCATGTTACTGTAAGTGATTTTATAATTGGTACATAATTATCTAACCTTCGTTTTAAGTCCCTGGTAGTTGTATATATGTTGAGTTTAATATATATGGTTGGACGAGCACTCAGTCAACCTATTCTTACAAAGACGACCCTCATTTGAGGATATTCACTAAAATTTGTAAAATGCAACTCAAGTCCATGCTACAATGGATACCGATCAGAAGTCACATTATCAGAGTAGTAGTAACTGATATAATTAGGGATGGCAATCGGGTCGGATTGGGTCGGATATTGTAAAATCCATATCCCAACCCAAAAATTTTATCCATACCCGAACCCGACGCGAAGCCGAAAAATACCCGAAAATTAATACCCGAACCCAATCCATCAGATTTCGGATCAGATTCGGGTATACCTGAAATCTGATTTTTTTTTGAATTGGATATTCATACCCGAACCTGAAACCCGAAATCTGAAAATTTGTATAATTATTAATATTGTAAGTGTTTGGGATCGAACACGCGAATTGCAGAGAAAGAGTTTTAACGTGTCATTATCAAGCAATCCACCACGTCATTAATTGCGTTATTATATTTATAGCTAATATTTAAAATATCAACTCAACTGATACCCAATTTTTTAATTAATCATTAAAAGATATTTTGTTAACTTTATAAACCTTTTCATCCGTTAAATGATTGAATAATTACATTTAATTGAACTTTATAATTAGTTAATTTTAACATAAATATAAAATATATGTTCTAAAAATTATATAATAATATGTATAATGTATATTATATAAAATAATATATATGTAATATTATAATATGTAATATATAAAAATCTAATTATATATGTAATGAATATATATATATAAGAGTAAAGTGCACTTTATGTACTTACATTTTGGGTGTCAGACCACTTGCAATACTAACTTTCACTATCTCTCACTTGAAATACCACAGTAATAAAATTTTTACAGTTTGCGTGATTCGTTAACTTCCACTAACTCCGTCTCTTTTTGCAGGGGTATGATTGTCATATCCTTATTACAACGGCTACATCAGTTATATATACACGCCTTTTACCCCAATTACATGTATATACCGAATTCTAAACCCTAATTAGAAAGTGAGCATCACAATGGCCTCCTCCAATGTTGTTGCTGGTGAAGACTTGCTCGATGTCATGTGTGATTGTTACCGAATGAGTGTTGTGAAGACTCGTTGGTTTGGAGTAAATGCAGGCAGGAGGTTCAGAGAATGTGGAGATGATAATTGCGGGTATCACAAGTGGATCGACCCACCACTTAGTGCTCGAGCAGTAGAGGTGATTGAAGAGCTACAACAAAGAAATGTTGATGCGATCGATAAGCTCAGGTGGAGGATGGATCGAATGGTTACAAGGCACCAAGCTCAGTTGGATAAGCTGAAAAGGAAGGAAGAATTTACAGTCATTGCAATGTTTGTCCTTTTCTCTCTCATGATGAACATGGTGTTGCAGTCATTGGGACAAGTCAGTGTGGACGAGAAAGGTTACGACTCAATCGACGAGTAGAGGGGTAGACCTATGTTTAGTTTGCTTAAGTGTTTTAGTTTGATTTTCTATGCAATCAGTTTATTTTGTACTATGATCATTGTTATTGTGAACAAATCTAAGTGAAAGAATGTAGTGGTGGTTGTGTTTCCTGAAAAATCTTGTGTATTGTTCATTTCATTTCACTAGCCATATACCAGTATGAGCAATAAGAAGTCACTACAGTAATGGTATACAAAATCAAATGCATAAGTAATCAAGTGCCTTGACATAACCATTGTCTTGTGTCATTACATGATGTAATGTCAACTGTCTTAACACATATCAATTACATCCAAAAGTAAGGCATAAATAGTCATTAGATTACATCCAAAAGTAAGGCATAAATAGTCCAAAAGCATAAAAAAACCACAGACAAACTTTCATAGTAAAGAAGTCATGACAAATCTAAATCTTCCAAACTGGATTGTCCTTAAGTTTGGACTGCATTTCTCTTCTCCTGGCCTGAATATTTTCATAGGTAGTGGTTGTGACATTGTTCCTGGTGCTCACTGTCTTGGGCTGAATTCGAAGAGGAGTTTTTGTTGACTTTTGTTGACATTTCTTTGTCTTGAATACACCACCTTGGGTACCCTCACAGGATCCACTACCAACTTCTGGAATTGATTTGTCAAGAATTGGATCTTGCACAGGAGGAACATTTGTTTGTATTTCAGGTGCCTTCTTCTTTGGGGTGTACTTCTGCCTTACTCTCACTATCTTTCTTGGTGATGTCCTTCTTCCTTGCACCTCATGAACTGATATGACAGTCTGAGTCACATTTCTAGCTTCATGAGAAATAGGATTCTGCACAGGAGGAATATCAGTTTGTCCAGTTGTGGGTGCCTCTGGTGCCTTCTTCTTGGGGATGTACTTCTTCCTTGTCTTAACTGTCTTTTCACATCCATTTGCAATGTTTGAAGCCTAACAAATATGGATAAACAGTCATTAGCACTACATGTGTGTATTTACCAAATTATTGACAAAAAGGTTTGGTATTTATCTTTGCTGGACAGGTTCTTGTATTATGTCCATACTCAGTGCAATAGGTGTACTTAACAGTTGTATTTTGCCTTTTCAACCTAGTTGCATCAACACCAACCACATCATTTTTCTTGCTCCTTTTCTTTTTAGGCCTACCCATTTGAGGCTTGACCTCTGGTGGAAGAGGTTTAGGATATGGGGTCTCTGTCCATTCCTCTTCACCACAAATAGACTCAACAATATATTTGTAGCATTCCAAGAAGAGGTCTTTAGTAAAACATTGATGAATAAATGGTTCATAACCTTTTTTACTCCATGCTATGCATGCACAAGCATGATAGCATGGGATACCTGACAATTCCCATTTCTTGCAAGCACATTTATGTGCCTCCAAGTCAACCACTATCTCATAACCTCCAGCTGTCATGGTGACCAAGTATCTTGCACCACCACTCCATAAAACATGGCATCTTTTGCTTTGGTCAATTGCCCTACATATAAATAGTTATTTTGCCTATATAAGTCACTTAAAAACACATACAGAGAACACTGTAATTAGGATAAAAGTACTTACTTATTCAGCCTCCTCATGGCATTAGGACATATGGGGTTCTGAGCATAGCTGTTTTGCATTTTGTCCCTCCTTTGTTGTATCCTCCTCATCACGTCTTTGTGAATTGCTTTCAACTATTCATACTCTATACACTTAAAACAGTGCAAACCCTAATAGTACAGAACAAAACCTAAAATACAAAAAAACAATCATTTTCGACTATTTGTACACTCCTGGTGAAACACAAGGGACCACCATAAACATATTTTTATCACTTTTTAGTATAAAAATGAAAAGGACCACATGAATACAGATCGAAAAACATGCAACACTTTAAACAGGCAAAAAGATTCAAAACTAAACTATAAATTCATATTCTAACAAAATAAAACCCTAATCGAACATATATGTACAAGAATACAAAAAGCCCCTTTTCAATTAGAACCCTAGTTCTCAATTAGAGCACTAACCTCCGTAATCGGGACCTTCATGAGGCTGGTAATCATCTGTCTTTCCTATCTCTGATGAACCACGCCATTGTAGCAGCAACAACGATCTTCTAGCGGGAAAAAAAGTTTTGTTTTCTTCTCTAAAAGGCGGGAGACATAGATGGAAACTTCTTTCTTTCAATAAAGTGGCAGAAGAATATGACTGTCGCGTTGTAATAAGGATATGACAATCATACCCCTGCAAAAAGAGACGGAGTTAGTGAAAGTTAACGGAATCACGCAAACTGTAAAAATTTTATTACTGCGGTATTTCAAGTGAGAGATAGTGAAAGTTAGTATTGCAAGTGGTCTGACACCCAAAATGTAAGTACATAAAGTGCACTTTACTCTATATATAACTAATAATTTGGGTATTTTCCGGATTTCGGGTTCGGATCGGGTGCAGATAGAATTTCGGATTTCGGATCGGGTTTCGGATCGGTATACCTAATATCCAAATCCAAAAATTTTCGGGTTTAAAATTAAATTCATATCCAAATCCATATTCAAAAATTCGGGTTCGGTAAATCCAAAATTTCTGATTTCAGATCGGGTATCCGTCGGATCGGATTATTTTTCCATCCCTAGATATAATACTGTTTATCACGATATTATTTTTAATACAAATTTGTATACAAAACTTACTCATATATTTAACATAACAATAGTTATAACATCAAGAAAAATAAAAAAAGCAACACGATGCTTTGTTTCTCAACAAGAAGCAATGAACAAGATTTTTTTAAAAAAAATTATTAAATGTGTTAACGTGTACAAATGGGCATATTTCATAAGTAAGGTTATAACAATTAATAAGAAAATTACCTATTTATCCTACATCGGACGGGAAAAGTGTCGGAATGTATAAAAAACATACTTAAGTGGTAAAAAGATATAATTTTATTTTGAAGAATTTTGTGTATATTTGATAAAATTTAAAGGGTCAAAATGTAATAAAATCCAAATTTTAAATAGAAAAACTCAGTAGTGGACCAGATCAGAGCGATAATTTATGCGGGTGTCGCTGATGACACTGTATGAGTTGATCTATATAATGCATGGGTCCAGTCCACTGTGGTCCGCTACTGCACAAAATTAATAATTTACTGTATTTATTACATGGTAGTACATTACAGGTAAGGGCTATTGCTCAGAATAAAAATCGACATCAAACGAGAGTGGAAAATAAGAACCTGACTGTTGTTTGATCAATGATGTGACCTAAATATCTAATACATCACATCAATCCAATTTATTCTTTTATATAAAATTTGTCTCCTTTGTTATCAACGATTATCAAATTTACTATATTTATATTTAACACCGCAACAAAAAAAGTGTGTTTTAGCAGTATAATTATCCAAATGAGCACTATAATATTCTTTGTTGAAAAAAACATGTTCTTGGTTGTCATACATGTGGATTCTCTGAGGACTTGAAATATGAAAATTTGTGACAAAAATAAGTTGATTCTTAATTAGCACCCCCACAATGAGCACCCCATTACTTTGTTAGCCTTAACTGATTTATCAACCACTGTGCTTTTAGCCTTGACTGATTTATCAACCACTGTGCCATCATTTCCAGCAACTGCTCTGTATTTATCTTTTCTTGTAAATGTGGTGCACTCATAGGACAATGTAGCTGCTATCACTCTTTGAATGTAGTTTGCTACTTCATGGCTTGGTTTTCCTGAGCTGCATGTTAGTTCTTTCGGCAACTTATTCAAGAAATTTACGACGTAAGCTGGGCTGGGATTCATGAAGAAGTAAAATGTGTCCATCCCTTTCCATCCTCTGGCTGTTGTCCCGTGGAACATGCTCATTTTGTTTTCCATTGCAACGGGTACTAATTCGTCTGTTAATTCAGCAAACATAGCGGAAAATCTGAGGAGGAAGGGCTCGCGGCAAGTGGTTCCCTCGGGGCATATTGCTAAGTCTCCTTCTTTTAGTAACTTTTTGATCATTGATGCATCAGTGGCACGGTCTCTGGTAAGTCTAACAGTTTTGATAGGTGAAATGATCTCGGATAGTCTGGAGAGGGAGTATGTTACTGCAGGGATTTTTCGGCCTAAGGCAGTTGAGAGGAATATTGGGTCTAGGAGGGTTCTGTGGGAGCAGATGAAGAGGACTCCTGAGTCTCCATTGGACTTTTTGACAGCAGGAGGCGGGTTCCCCTTAATAGTGACTCGGACTCCAAGTGCCCAAAAAGCATAGTATACGACTGGCATGGGAAGTAATGCTCCAGCAGCAACTCGCAGAATTGCAAGAATTAGGCCTATGGGGATCCAAATGATGGTGATTAGTGCCATTAGGGGAGTTGGTTTTTGGACGAGACGTCCATCATGGAAGATGATGGGCTTGGGGAGTTTTTCACTTTTTACGGCCTCAACCTCTGGCTTTGGTGGCACTACAAAGCCTTCCTGCAAATCAAGAGCTGTATTAGTTAGAGTCAAATGGAATTGATGCTCGTCTGCTATTAGTTAGTGAACTTGTCTGCTAAAGGTTTAATCAAGTTGCATTTGTTTTAAGTTTGTGAATAAGAGTTTATTAGTCAATTTTGCTTTAGGGATCATATTGCAAACCTTGCACAATGCCATGAAAGGAAAATCAGTATGCCTGTCCCCTAGGCCTATTTCTGGTTGAACCTCCCCAAAGGCTTCTCGAAGGGCGTTGGCTTTGTTCTCCCCCACAAGTACTCCAGGCTTGAGAACAAATCCTGTTGCTCTTCCCTTGAAGGTTCCTATCTCTGTTCCTAAAACTAAATCTGTTTCCAAGAAACCTTTCAAAAATGATTCCACCATTATTCTTGGATTCGCTGTCAGAACACAACGTTTACCACATGATGAGTATACGCGATATGATTCAGGGTGCAGGTCGGTTGAGTAGAACTTTGGCAACACAGCTCGTGCCACGGATTCTATGTCAGAGATTTTCATCCCAACAAAGGTCGAAAAAATGAGAACCTGGATCCCAGCAGCCTCGGAGAAAAAGTAGTATAAAATACCAGCAAGTGGTGAACATAGCAGCAAAAAGAGAAGCCTGAGAACACCTCCAACCTCAAATGCAATTAAAGCAAAATAAGGAAACGAACTACGACCTCGTAGCAATGTTCCATCCAAGTCTGCAACAACCGTGTCTTTTTCTCGGCCAACTGAAGAACAATTCTCAACTGTTGGGAAGTTTGTTATAGCCATCTTGGAATAGAAGCACTTGATAGCTGTGGTAACAGCTGAAATTGTCTAGCTGATGAAATTTATTTGAATTTTATTATGCTTAAAGCTCAAGTCTATTTATAGATGTATCAAAGCATAAGGGGTTGTTGAAAACGAAACAAAATCATCAAACTATGTAGGCGAAGAGATTAAGAACCATTACATAATTAAACATCACTGTATATCAGGGTGGAAGTAACAAGGACAACGAATGTATGTAAATATTCTCTATAGTTTTAGCCGCTTGGTATCATCTAGGCATAGTATATTATTTTGAACTCCCAAATCTCAATAAGTTAAAAACATGCATTTGATGATTCAAAAAAAAATTGTATAGAACTACAAATGGGTGGTTGGTTAAAAATTGTATAATATACGTGTAAAATTGTCTAGGTCGGGACCTTCCACCTGATGATGAGGGATCCTTGTGAACTAGGTACGTATTAGTAAAACTGTAGAGTTGATTTCTGGTAGGCGAAATAAAAACAATGAAAAGTATGTCATAAGACAAAGTGTTGATTATGTTACCATATTAGCTGTGACATAATGAGACATAGTTTGGTGTCCTGTGATAGTTGTGAAGATAATTTCAACTTCTAGCTTTAATCAGTGAGTTTGTCTTATTATAAACAGAAAGGTACAGAAAGAATTACTAATCATCTTTGTTATCAAATTCTATGTTGATAGGGTTCAGAAGTTATTTACGGTAAATCTGTGGTGATACTTTCAATGAACTAGTATGTTGCTTAAATGAAAATGAAGCCTGATAAGAAAATTTTGGAGACTTATGTTTTGTAAAATTCACTCCAGGATAGAGAAACTTATGGAGATTCTCAGTTAAGATGACGGTTTTGTTCTTGCTGATTGTCGTCTAAGGATTTAGAACTTACAATATGGAAAAATACTTAATGTGTGTACTGTGAATCATTATGTCTTTTAGTTATTGAATTCTTCAGATCAACAATTACACAGCTAATATGAATCTGCGACGACAGCTGAGGTCTGAGGCTATTATGGTCTACAAAGAAGGCTCATGTTTGATTTTGCTGATCCTTTTGCTGGGAGCGTTTGTATTGGCCGAGAAAGTTTACAAGTCAGCCTGTCAGGGAGGCCGAAAGGTTTGACAAATACTCTGTTAGAGCTAGTATGTGTATAGGTTTGGTTAAGGTTGAAACACAAGTAGATTGGATGCTCCCTCTCACTCTCTCACACAGGTGATTTTGCAGTTTTGTCTTCTTGGTGATGCCTGGATTCCCTGTTTTGTCTCTATTGTTCTTTTATCAATTCGAAGCAGCAAACATCTAATTGTTGCACAAAAATTCACGTCAAGCCAACTGTTGGGGGATAGGCTCAATATAGCGTATCACAGCTCAAGTTACACCAAACTCATGGGTAGCTCCCAAATAGGCCTAAGAGCCCGGTCGAGGTCCAAGCAATCAGTGGTGAGTGTCAACCTCAGATGACTGAGAAATAACTTGTTAAGCTATCCCATATCATTTTAGAGGGGTGGAATGAGAGTGAAAAACGACTCGGATGGTTTTTTAAGTTGAGATATTCGCGTACAGGAGTACAAAAAATCATCAATAGTCTGCGGAGGTAATATTCTAAGAAAATTTTAATATAAGCAGAATTTGAACCAATCTAATGGTTTTAACATTAAGTGCAGAAGACTCCATTCCTCTGAGAATCAGATACTCAAAAATGCCGTACGACTCCAACTATTTTATTACTTTGTAGTTGATGCCATCCTTCACCACCATAAATTGTTCCGACATAGATGATAGCTGAGTACTTTCCCAGAAACTTCAGAGCTGCAGCCAAAGTGTAGAAGATGCCAAAGACTTCGAAATATATAAAAGGTAGGGTAACAAAGCCTTCTTATCACAAGAGGAGCTTCCTGAATTGAGGTAACAGATAGGAAAACATATTTTAAAGTTAAGATGCTGATTCTTGCATTATGAGAAAGCTCAAAAGATGGAATCTTATTCCACAGTTTCATTCCAATGAAATAAAGATGAAACTTGTAGAATCTTATACGTAGACAATTCTTTAAGGCCTTAGCTTTGGCTTGCATTATTTTTCATGGATACCTATTCAAATAGTGAAATAGATCATGTCATTTGAGTAAAGTTAGTTACATAGACTTGTTGGTCCTGTCAATAGGTCTTTGACTAACCTGAGCACCTCGATCCTCGGCCACAGTAGGCGCAAGTCAGAGGGTCATGAGATTTTAGTATAACAGATTATATGTCGATAGAGCTTGATTAAACTTGGTACATGATTATTTCACGCTAGTATTGAACATTTGAGTACAGGAAGAATTGTCACTAAGCCAGTATGTTGACATTTCAGAGCAATCTACCACAACCTTGATCCTATGCAACATGCCAAGAAAGCGATAATCTGGAATGGTAGGTGCCTGAAAGCACTGCTCCACGATTGTCCGTCAAAACAATCTATTGTTGTATTAAAACCAGTTGGACAATTACACGAAAATAAATTAGATGGTCCACTGTACCCACAAACTCCAGTGCTCTTCTCACACTGATCACACATTGTAGGATACTTGTTATTAAAATTAAACTTATACTTGAGTGCCACCCCATATTTCCAGTTCTCTGGGTTATTTTCTTGGCCAGAAAATCCATATAAACCCGAATATGAATTACACTGCAGTTTCTCCAAGTTCATGTCAAATGATGGCCCAAGATCCACGGGTGTGTAAACACAGCACGTAGAGATTGCAATGTCGAGTCTGCTGATAGCTTGGCAAGAAGAAAGATGATCACAAACAGATGTTCCTTGATAATCACATAGTGGAAGCGATGAATTCTTTTCACCATTAATGGATTTGTAGATAGGGGAAGAAGATATTGAGCAGTCAAGTAGAGCAAAAACAGTGTCGTCGTGAAAACTAAATGGAGCATTCCAGTCTAGGCTAAAGCCTTTGCTTTGTTGTGTACAAGAACAAGTTGACATGGAGGGATCAGTAATATATATAACTTGGTTATCATAGTCTATGGAGGTGATGGGGTAGCAGCCGGTTTTCGTGATGAAGGTGAGTCGATCACTGTTGCAATTCACATATGTTTGGAAGTATGGATCTCCACATCCAAGGCCAGTGCCAAATGGGTATTTGATGGGTTGAGTACCACATGTTTTTTGACAGGTTTGCGATGAAATGAAAGAAGGGAAGAACATAAGTGAGATGGAGAAGTATCGGATGATGATGGAAGAATTTATTAACTTCATGTCTTAGACAAAAGAGGGAAGAGATTTAGAGGGATGTAGAGATGTGAAGAATATGGGGTATATATAGTGATAAGTGATGTGAATTAGAGTAGCCAACTTGGTTGGTATTGTCATTCTGGACTAAAAGTGAGGTCTGGGGAATATTGTCAAAAGTGTTCTCCTTAAAACTTACTACAAACTATTAGAAGTAGGGTGCGAAATGCAGCCAATTTGGTGCAACTTTCTATAGAAGTAAGAAATGTTTCTACATTTTACTGATCGTCTGACTATGGGCGACATGGCTGCTTTATTTGGCAATTCTGAGGTGGTAGTTAGTCACTCGCATATCAGAGTTAATAAAGACATAGCAGGTGGTGGTTAGATTGTACTTGAAAAAAAATGTAAAATGTAATGCTTCTTTCCTGAGTTTCTCAGTCTCTGCTGCTCCCTCTGTTTCTGTCGTGTGTAGCAGTTGATTACCGTAATAAATATGACAATGCCATGAGCTTCTGAGATTTTTCATCTGCAATGTTCGTGGTGTTATATCTGATTAGCGCATCCTTCATCTATTCCTCGTTGTGCAGCTAATTAAAGTCGAACTCACATCAAGTAATGCGGAGTGCACATTTTGTATGGGTACAGGGTAGAAAGCTCTGATGTGGTGAGTGATCCTGGTTAAGTATACCACATGTTTAAAACATATAGGATTGTTGGTTATTTGCACTTGCAGAATCTATCAGATAAGAAAGGCTTAATGACCTTTTTAACCTCAAAGTTTGCACCAATATACCCATCTGATCTTGTGGTTTCAAAGTGTTCTTTTTGCTCTTGAAGTACTGAAAACGTACATTTTTAATCTTGGATCGGGAAAAAAACCGAAGGACCTGGGAAAAAAACGGTGCAAATCAGGCGGTCCAAGGTTTAAAAGGTACGTTTTCAGTAAGGGCAAAAAAGAATACTTTAAAAACCACAGGACAAATGAGTATATTGGTGCAAACGTCAATAAGAAATGTATTCGATATTTTCTTAACGTTTAAAGATTCCATTATGTAGTATTGTTACCAACTAGATTGAAGTCTTGTACTTGAGCCTTCAAAAACTAAAAATGAGAACCGAATATGTAGCAAGCAGAAATTCTGAGATATGGAAATATACAAAACTGTGACATGTAATCTGAGGTTCCAACTTAAGATTAGCATACCAAAACATTAATCAGTCTCCTTACAAAGAAAATGCTACTAACACCAAGATTGAAATAAGAGAGACCTTTGAAAACAAAAATTGGATTGTGATGTGATGACCATTTGAAGATGAAGGTGGAGGAGTGTTTGGAGATGCAGAAGTTTTTACTTCTTTTGAGCAGGTAAAATCGCAGCGACTTGGTTGAACTATTCTGTAAACTCCAGTACTTGTTAAAATATAGACGTCTTTGTTGTTATCCTGTCCAAATGAGAAAACATAGCCTAAAGCAGCTAAACGGCTGTTCGGAACTGTGCTACAATTCATAGGAGAATCTTTGGCACAACTGAAAGGAATTGAAGTAGCACTGAAGTTTCCACTGTTTTTTGGCGTTTCAGCAGCTGCCCATATGTTACCAGCATACAAATCTGCATACACATAACTGAAACATACAGAAGGTTCATAGTGAGAATGTGTGGATAGGTGATTTAGCGTTTGTGTTCAAAGTTGAGGAGTTGGTAGTGTTTGAACTTTTTTACCTTCCATACATGCATGGATCAGTAGTAGAACGATAAAAGTACCCGCCAGATATTGCAGCTGATCCTTCCTTTTTGTTCACATCAGAATGGCTATAACCGGCGACAGGGAAGATTGGATTAATGATATCTATTGTATTGTTTTTAGAGGTAGACTGTTTGGAGTCATAAAGAAGAGGTCCTTCATAAGCTGGCCATCCATAATTTCCACCCTTGGTGATAATATCAACCTCTTCGTATTGATCCTGCAGAAAGTCAGGATCTTAAGCTCAATGTTTTGTTATAAGGTAGAAAAAACAACACATAAGAACTAAAGATGAGGAGCTCAATAAAAGTAAGTACGGCTGAACCTGGCCAGTATCTGCACAAACAAAGTAAGAAGGCCTCTCCACATCAAAGCTACAACGCCAAGGATTTCTCAGCCCTTCTGCCCAAATTTCTGGCTGTGCTTCTTTATCCTTGGAATACGGATTATCCCGTGGGATGGAATAATTTCCCCATAGATCTTTATTACCTTCACCTACAAATTTTAAGACAGATTGACGGAACAATTAACAAAAAAGACAATGACAGAGATTCATTTAAACTGTAGCAACATAGGATCTAGCATTGAGTATTATAACTATAAATATATCTACAAATTTTAAGATAGAATGACAGAACAATTAACAAAAAAAACAAAGACAGAAAATCATATAAACTGTAGCAACATAGGAACTAGAATTGAGTATTGTAACCATAAATATGTAAAGTGATATACTTACTAGGAAAGTTGTCTACATCAATCCTCATGACCTTTCCAAGCAAAGAATTTTTGTTTTGAGCGAAGTTGTGCCCTTCCCCTTTAAGTCCACCATCTCCGGTCATGATGTACATGTACTTGTCTGCAGGACTAAAGAGAACCTGCCCACCATGACTTGATGATGACGGAAGTCCTATTGTAAATATCCTTCTCACTTCAGTTGGTTTTGCTGTTTCGGCCTATAATAGATTATATGAAAATGTAAATTGATCATGAAATTCTAAATAAACACCTTGGTGGAAAGTGAATTCTAATTTAAAGTATACCTGTGAAGGCTCTGATGCTGTACCATTAGCACTGTACTCTGCAACTACCATATGATATTGGCACGGTGCATTTGCTGAACTTGAAGGTAACTTGGAAGGATCACAACCTACATCAGAGTTACAAGCACACCTTGCAGAACATCCAGGATTGGAGACCTTATCACAGTTAAACGAGGCAAAGAAACGACCATTTTGTGCAAAGTTTGGATGAAAAGCCATCCCCATCATTCCAAAGCTGGTGTCAAAATGAATTTGATCAGTTAAATCCACAAATGGACTAGACTCATCAAGTTCTAAACTTTCTCCTGACCCTTGTTCCGGAATTTTGGCTAACCATATTTTACCAGGCTGGTTAGAAAAGAAGGCGCGGTTAGAGCCGTCTGGATGAGCTACCATGTTGAGGTAAGCTGCGTTTCCAACTTTTTCAAGACACATGCCTTTAGGGGCAGGTAAAGTTTCACTTTTGTTAAAAGAAACTGGCTTGCCCTGAAAACATAAAGAATTATCCCCAGAAGCACCACCAAATGAGTCACAGAAATCGGATTTTGACTGCCATAGATCAGTTAAAGTCGACGAACTGGAATTTTGAGACGTCCCAGCACCTTGTAGTGAAGGGGCAAATGGAGAATTTATTATAGAGATATCTTGGCAAGTATCCCACACAGATGAACAGTAGCTAGTTGTGGCCTGTTTTGACACTAATGAGTCTGCTGAACCAGTGGAGTTACAAAGGACTGGAACTGGACGAGATCTGGTTCCAGCCCTGTATAATTCTGCTGAGAACGGATCACATGTCTGCACAAAAATACTACAATTTAAACTTCTTATATTGCTGTTAAAAAGAATAATTCTTTAAAAGGTTTTAGAACACATATCCTTGGTGCCAACTGGTATTAAATTTGATTCATTTGTAAAATGGGGTTGTCCTCTTAATTCATTATTATAGTATCTAGCTTTTCTAGATGCTTGCTGTCACAATCCAAATTCAGTCTTCATCATCTATAAAGACATGTAGTTAAATTTTCTGGAACAGCTTTCTATATCCACATTTTATTTTGGAGTATACGTACATTACCAAAAAAATTACTATCATTTAATTGCAGAAGAATTATTAGGGGGAAATGCACCTGAAGACTCTTCCGGATATATATCACCTTGATACTAAAGAGAGAAGGGAGGCCTAGTTTATTTTACTCTCTGACTTGCACTTACGAGATTATGAGAAGAATAGAACATGACATGGAGTCATGGACTAAGCCTATATCGATGGTGACACAAAAGAAAGATGTTTTACTTGTTTCCGCTCATGTAGCTGAGACATTCAAGAAGTAAGTTCAGGCCATGTCTCTTCATAAAGACAGATTTAACATATTTATTATAAACAAGGGAACCGTGATCTTTGGTGTCCGTGGGAGAGAAAATTATGGGCTTAAATATCAAAGTGATCACTCAACTCAACGTCATATATCAGTTTACTCATCAAAGTTAACGGGGTATTATTTGAATCACTAAAGTCATAATAAATATCATACATATACCTCAAAATATGTGCTCGAGAATTAAAATTTATTTTATGGAGTTCTATATATTTTTCTTGAATCTTATTACAAGCAAATGAAAATGTATGAATTCTAGTATTTTGTATAATATAATAAGATTTTTTTTAAATTTATATACTATTTATTTTTAATTTTATAGTCATTTGCTTTATTTAAATAAAAATAATTAGTAGATAAATTTTTAAAAATCTCAAAAAATCATCTAAAATACTATGAATTCATAACTATTCATTTGGTTGTAATAAGATTTAAAAAAAATGTTTAGAACTCCATAAAATAAATTTTAATTCTCGAGCACATATTTTGAGGTATCTGTTTGATATTTATTATTACTTTAGTGATCTAAATGATACCCCGTTAAATTTGATGATTAAACTGATATATGACCTGCGATTGACTGACCACTTTGATATTTAACCCGAAAATTATGTAAAAAGCAAATTTTTGGATGTGCATTTTAGAATCACCTGTCAATAAGATAGTATTACTCGGTAACTAGTCATATTACTATATCTTCCAACATTCAGAGTTGCAATTCACAGCAATCTTTCCTTTCTGTTCAGTATGGTATAGTTTACAATTCTTAAGTTACTTGACAAGTGTAAAACTCTTATGTGTGGCATGTTCTAGTCGAATTGGTACGAGATTACTGCTGCTAGGATCGGATTGTATAGAATACATTATCAAGGTTAAGTTGTTACCCTGGCAAGAAATTCACATAATAAAATAGAACAAGCTACTTAATAAAGTTTTATAGATTGTAAACTGTGAAATAGGAACTTACTGCACATAAGATTGATTTCACAGTAGAAGCACAGGCAGTATCAGATATGTTCATTGCCTCATATTGCTTCTGCAATTGTAAATCTTTGGCTGAATCACAGCAGACATTGCCACTATATGGACAAAAAGCCAAAGGCTTCTGTGTGGAAAAAGGTGCTCCTGTTCCAGTTCAATCAAAGCATACATAATTTAGATGGGTAAATAATCAAGTATCAGTGTGTGTTTGTGTGTGTTTTATAAAAGTGAGACTTACCAAGATCAGTACATAAAGGGAGTGATGAAATAGGATAAGGTAACACCAGCAAGAAAAGAGAAAACAAGGAGAAAAAGTTGAAAGCACCTTCCATAACTGAAGATGTGGTAGCCAGAGTGAATAAGAACAAAGAAGATCAAAACTAATCTTTCATCTGATACCTCAGCATGAGAAGACTCAGCAAGTACAGATAGCCTAACAGAACACAAATTTAAAACTGTAGGTGGCAGGAGTTGTATTTATATTACACACAGGGCCATATCATATGAGATAAGTAAGTATTAATTATAAAGAAGTCCAGAACATGTTCAACTCTCCATGTTCTAATTATACTAAGGAAAAGTCAAGTTAGGCTTTAGAGACAAAACTCGACTCGACTTTGTTCGTTTACGGTCCTACCTGTACTCTTCGAAAGTTTGTTCTAATTTGACATATCCTTTCATTTCAGATGTATGGTTGAGAACATCTAGCACTAAAGATAAAGAAAACAGTTTAGGGCAACAAATGAACAAAAATTCAAAAGTTGACTGGTGTCTCATAAATTTCAGTGGGTAGGGGCAGTTATGACTTGAGGAAATAAAGGCAAATCTAACTCTATAAAATCTTGGTAATAGTTGGCTAGACTTGTCTGAAGATGAAGGTTTTGAAATGTCTAGAAAAGCTATGTAAAAACTGTTGAAAAAGTTGAGGCTCATGTTTATCTGTTTTTTGCATTATAATATGGTCATAAAGTCAGAGCAATTTCTAAAGAGGAAGTCCAATATATATTATTATTATAAAAAATACAAAATGCAATGTTGGGGTGGAGTTCATTAAAATTATTTAACACAAAATATAGAGGTCTGTAATCTTTATAGTAATATTATATTGGATATGGAGACAAAAACAAAACAAGATATAGAGATAGAGTACAGATCATGTTTAAAATTCATAATAAAATGGGGCACTATCACAATCAAATAATTGCACCTCCTTGCTACTTAAATTATATAAAAAAAAGGTTGGTGTATTGCACATACCCGTTACCACATAGTCACAAATGACATGGATGATTGTAGTAACAAGTATTGTATTCCAATATATACAAAATATGCTAATTTCTCAACAAAAGCACCAGTGGTCTAGTGGTAGAATAGTACCCTGCCACGGTACAGACCCGGGTTCGATTCCCGGCTGGTGCATCTCTTTTAATTTTCTTTATATTTTTGAAGAAATGTTGACAATCGAGAACAGTTGCCACTTTCGCCCAGCTTCCAACTTTGCAGATACTAGGCAAAAAGTCCTAAAGTTGTGTTGAATTTTCTCGGCAATTTATGACATTTCAATGTTTCATATAGTGTGGTATTCTTTTTAGCCTCCATAGACCCTGAGTGCTGCAAATACAAATTGTTAGTCAATGTTGACACAGTAGCCTTCTGAGAAACAATAAGTTGAGAAAATGCGGAACTGCCAGAAAATTGCTTCGTAAATAATTTTATTCTACAAATATGTCCAAAATTACTTGGTATCGCATTTGGAAACGCATATGATGATATGAAACTTGCACAATTGCGATTATAAATCAACAATGATGCATAATTTGATTTTTTTTCTTCCGGAATACCTGAAAAAGATACACAAATCAGAGTAGAAATGCATTTTTAAAAGGGTATTTTTCTTTTGCAACTAGGAAGTACAAGTAGAAAGAGTAACAAATATGTTTTGGAGCAGCTACTCATATGCAGAAGGGCTGATACATGTAAAGGTCAATGTAAAGGTAACTGGGACAAGTGTACTCACGGAATAAAAAATTAACGATTTTTTTTATTAAAATATTAAGGTATAAATATTACTAATATTTTATAAAGTGGCCCTGTTAAAAAAGTTTAACCCCTATAATACTTGTAAATTTTTCATAATTTCAGTCATATTTAATTTTATTTATAGTTATATAATCATAAATTGGAGATAAATAGTTGAAATACTAATTTTAGCACTTAGAAAATAAAAAAAATAAAAATATCTAGTGAAAATGACCAAATTTTTTTCTGAATTTGGACCAAACATAATTATGTACATGATGCCCCAGAGATGCCGGGCTTGAATCGGCCACCGGTTGTACATATCTGCAAATGGGAATTGGATAGAACTTATCCATTACATCAAGTATTGGTAGACTGCAGCTCTGTTTCTTACCCAAAAATAGACAAACTGTAACTTGAAACTCAACTGCAGAACTGCTGTAGATGTAATGGTCGGCAAAAGTAAGCATCTTTGTAATTGTCATCACTAACCCACTGACCATGCTGTATTATTAGTATGACTTTGCAAAGTGTTCATTGTAACATCATACTATTACTTTTGGTTCCTGGTCCACAACTCCATATCACCCCATGACTTCTTGTCTTTATTTCATCATATTGTCAATCATAGTGTTCATGTACATCACTGCATACATCATGTTATGTACAGTCATCAATAACAAACAACTGAGAACAGTGTGCCAAGATTTCTCAAATACTATTGTTTAGCTTAACTAATTAGAGTGTATTACAATCCCTAGTTATTATTTGTCCCACTGCTCGCTTTTGTGATGCTTCCCATTTGCTACCGGATGTTGCATATTTATAATGCATGCATTAGATTTGTGAGCTTAGAAGCACATACACTTGGGTCACATGCCGAGTTCCTGTGTCGTAGACTCGGATACACCGTACACGTATCCTATTTACTAGAGCTTGAAGGTTCTTGGGCTGAGAGGTTTTCTACTGCTGCTGATAAAGATGTATACCAAAGACTGAAGAGACTCTTTCAGTTCACCAAAGAAGCATGCATGTGTTTCCTATTACTATACTGCTAACCTCTGCTAGCTTTAATTTATTTGATTTTTTCGGCAGATTTTTAGAAGTAAAAAGAGTGAAAGACACACTTATCACAGGAATACTATTATGTACATGTAAACCAACTCAGACCAGACCAAACATACAACGAGCTGAGATTTATGCAGACATATATCCCCTTGGAGTAATAATAGGTTAATAGTACTGCATTTGGTATTTCTGGAGGAATATATAATGAAATTTAGGAAACGAAAAGGCTACTTTGGTGGAAATAACATTGGTTAATTACCTTGAGATTGTACTTGAAAGCCTCTTGGGTTGGCTGAGGTCTAGAGATGCAACACATGCTGTTAAATTTTAAAATGAACCCACAGCGTCTGAGTTTGCTGCATGGGCTGATAGTTGACTTTGAACTCTGTGCTGCCAATGATGCTTTGCTAACGATTAAGAAGATGGTTGGATTCATGGACAGGCCTTCCAAGGCTAATCCTTTCTAGAGCTTTATGTAGTTACAATTTTAAGAAGTTCTGCGTTTTCAAATTTTGTAATGGCAACGCGAGTGACTATTGTTTGAAATAAAAGGGGTAATATAGTCACAATTTGCAAGTCTGATCCTCCATTCAGATTTCCAACATTCTCTAAACTTACAGGTCTTGGAAGGGGAATTTACAAATTACAGAACAAGAGGAATTCCTAATGATTTTCACAAGTATCTACTGAAAATAAGCCCCTAAGGTATTCTTTAGCTTATGATAATGGCAATAAGTGATGTAAAGCTTTTAGGTAGGTGTGCAAGTCCTTATGTTAACAGGGTTCAAATCGCACTCAACGTGAAGTCCATTAACTATGAGTACCTTGAGGAGAATCTCGGTTCTAAAAGCTCACTCCTCCTGAATGCCAACCCTGTAAACAAGAAAGTTCCAGTTCTTATTCATGGCAATAACTCTGTATCCGAGTCCCTTGTCATCGTTCAGTATGTCGATGAGGTGTGGACCAATGGTCCCTGCATTATACCCTCTGATCCCCTTGATCGTGCTGAAGCTCGATTCTGGGCTGACTATATTGATCACAAGGTATTGCTAAAGTTTCTCCAGTTGACATATCATATTATCTGCTAGTCCACTTTTTATTATCTGAATTGAAAATATATGTTATCGGGTACATTATTGATCATCAACTTAATAAGCTGGCCTTGTAATATTATTTTTTTTGTGAAATTTTGTATATTTGAAGTGGTTTCCATTAACAGCAGAGTTTAAATTGACACATGGAGAGGGAAGAAAAAATGTGGCAAGAGAGAAAATTATTGAAGGTTTGGTGCTTTTGGAGGAGGTGTTTGTAAAGTGTAACAAAGGTAAACCTTTTTTTGGTGGGGATAGTATTGGATACCTTGACATTGTTCTTGGAAGCTTCTTGGGGTGGCTTAAAGCTATCGAGACCAGTGTGATGTAGAGTTGTTCACGAACCGAGCCGAATCGAGTTTTGATCGAACCGAGCCGAGTTTTAATTTTTTTTCTAACGAGCCGAGCTTTCTTAACGAACAAAAACCTGTGTTCGAGCTCGAGCTCGTTAACGAACGAGCCGAACACGAGCTTTTATCGAACAAAATCGAGCCGAGTCGAACCGAGCCGAACACGAGCTTTCTCCATCAAAACGAGCCGAGCCGAGCCGAGCCGAGCCGAATTAAAAAATTCTGGTCAAAACACCGGTTGACTGTTAAAATAACAAATCAAATACTTTTATTTTTTTCTAAAAATTTTGTCATATCACTAAAATATATTGATCTTAACATCCGTACGGTTGGATCATTCATAAATATTTTTAAAAAAATCGAAACATTAATATGAGACTAAACACTAGTTCTAAGTACTGTTCAAACAATTGGTTGATTGTCAAAATACCAAACAAAATAAATTTATTTTTTTCTAAATTTTTTATCATGTCACTAAAATATATAGATATTAGCATCCGTACGGTTGGATCATCTATAAATATTTTTTAAAAAATCAAAACATTAATATGAGACTAAATACTAGTTACAAGTACAAGTCAAAACACCGGTTGACTGTTAAAATAACAAACCAAATACATTTATTTTTTTCTAAAACCGTTGTCATGTCACTAAAATATATAGATCTTAACATTCGTACGGTTGGATCATTCATAAATATTTTTAAAAAAATTAAAACATTAATATGATACTAAACACTAATTACAAGTACAAGTCAAAACACCGGTTGACTGTTAAAATAACAAATCAAATACATTTATTCTTTTCTAAATTTTTTGTCATATCACTAAAATATATAGATCTTAACATCCTCACGGTTGGATCATCTATAAATATTTTTAAAAAAATTAAAACATCAATACGAGACTAAACACTAGTTAGTTCAAACAAGTGGTTGATTGTCAAAATAATAAACAAAAAAAATTATTTTTTTCTAAATTTTTTATCATGTCACTAAAATATATAGATATTAATATCCGTACGGTTGGATCATCTATAAATATTTTTTAAAAAATCAAAACATTAATACGAGACTAAACACTAGTTACAAGAACAGGTCAAAACACCGGTTGACTGTCAAAATAACAAACCAAATATATTTATTTTTTTCTAAAACTTTTGTCATGTCACTAAAATATATAGATATTAACATCCATACGGTTGGATTATTCATACATATTTTTAATAAAATTGAAACAATAATATGGGACTAAACACTAGTTCTAAGTAATGTTCAAACAATTGGTTGATTGTCAAAATAACAAACAAAATAAATTTATTTTTTTCTAAATTTTTTATCATGTCACTAAAATATATAGATATTAACATCCGTACGGTTAGATCATTCATAGATATTTTTTAAAAATTGAAACATTAATATTAGACTCAACACTAATTACAAGTAAAGGTCAAAACACATGTTGACTGTTAAAATAACAAATCAAATACATTTATTTTTTCTAAAAATTTTGTCATATCACTAAAATATATAGATATTAACATCCGTACGGTTGGATCATTCATAAATATTTTTTTTAAAAATCGAAACATTAATATGGGAGAAGTACTAGTCAAACTACTAGTTAACTGTTAAAATAGCAAACCAAATATATTTATTTTTTCTAAATTTTTTATTATATCACTTAAATATATAGATCTTGACATCCGTATGGTTGTATCATTTATAAATAATTTCAAAAAATCGAAACACCGATCAGGAAATAAATACTAATTATAAGTAGTAGTCAAATCACTTGTTAACTATTAAAATATCAAATTAAAAAATTTATTTTTAATATCTGAATTTTTTCAAATTACTAAAATATATATTTTGACATTCGTATAGTTCAATAATTTGAAAATATTTATAAAAAATCTGAATAAAATTCATAATAATTAAATATATAAAAAATATTTTTTTTTTAATTTTTTTTCGAGCCGAGCCGAGCTCGAGCTGTACCGAGCCGAGCCGAGCTCGAGCCGTACCGAGCCGAGCTCGAGCCGAACATGTCAAAAGCTCGGCTCGAGCTCGTTTTCTTAACGAACACATTTTTATGTTCGAGCTCGAGCTCGAGCCGAGCCCTTAACGAGCTGAGCTCGAGCTTGTTCGCGAACGGTTCGGTTCGCGAACAGCTCTAGTCCGATGTGCAATTACTTGACATAACAAGAACTCCGGTTTTGGTAGAATGGTCCAACAGGTTTAGTATGAATGATGTTGTTAGAAATGTTGTGCCAACGACTGAGAAGGTGATAGAGCTTCTAAATGTTTATCTCAAGTTGTCTTCAACATTAAAGGCTTATGCCTATGTATTTAATCAAACAATATAATCAAACTATGATAGTCATTTATGTTTTCATGCACGCAGATTGTCGATTTCTCCCTAATTATAATATTTCATCATTTTAGACATCCTCCAAACAATCTTCTAAACCCTCACTCAACACCTCTTGATGTTGATAACTCTTATTAGTGGGCCGCTCCTTTAACACCGTGCATGGGCCGCTCCTTTGACGTTGTGCCTGGGTCCTTCGCCGCTGTGAATGTGTAGTTATAGTGGGGTTTCTACAAAACAACACCGGAAGGGAGGTTTGGGTCCTGCGGCGCCTCCGGCGTGAGAGTAAGAACTCGCTTTTGGGGAAGATGAAGATAGATATGAATGCAAGGTGGTTGTGTGTGTATATGAGTGCAAGAGAGTGATTAACCCCAAAATCTTACCTTCTTGGGCTATTTATAGCCCAAGGATAGGGTTTTGGGGTTGGTACCTTTAAATCGTAGCCATTGGTTTTAGGAGTGGAGGACACCTGGTTGGGGTGGATGCTTTACACGTGTCAGCGTGGGACTGGTCGAGGAATGTTCTGAGGATCCTCTGATACGTGCTTTGATTATTCCCATTATTGATGTGTGACAGTTGTTTTTGTCATGTGCTTGGGTCAGTACCTCATGTGCTGGGATTTCTCAAGGTTGGGCTTGCGGGACTGGGCCAGTCAGGACTGGCAGTGCGCGGGACTAGAATGAGTTAGGAGTCCAGGACTAGTCCTTCTAGGAGCTAAATGGAGTTCGGAGTCCGGGATTAGACCTTGCAGGAGCTATGTGTACTATCATATGCCCTCACTCCCTTATGCAGATTTTCTGGATGGGGGAGTAAATTTGGGCTTGTTTGAAGAATTTGAGTTTTTGATTGGTGTCTTTAGAAGAATTTGAGCTTTCCATGCCACCCAGTCCGGATTGCTCTGAGTTCGGCCAATCAGGACTAATGTTGGTTGTTCTTAGAAGGATTTTAGCTTTCCTTGTCCCCCAGTCCGAATTGGGCTAAGTTCAGCCAATTAGGACTAAAATTGGTTGTCTTTAGAAGAATTTGAGCTTTCCTTGTCCCCCAGTCCGGATTGCGCTGAGTTCGGCCAATCAGGACTGAGGTTGGTTGTTCTTAGAAGAATTTGAGTTTTCCTTGCCCCCAGTCCGTATTGCACTGAGTTCAGCCAATCAAGACTAAGGTTGGTTGTTCTTAGAAGAATTTGAGTTTTCCTTGCCCCCCCAGTCCGGATTGCACTGAGTTCGGCCAATCAGGATTAAGGTCTGTTGTTCTTAGAAGAATTTGAGCTTTCCTTGCCCCACAGTCCGGATTGCACTGAGTTCGGCCAATCAGGACTAAGGTTTGTTGTTCTTAGAAGAAATTGAGCTTTCCTTGCCCCCAGTCCAGATTGGGATGAGTTCATCCAGTCAGGACTAAAGTTGGTGGTCTTTAGAAGAATTTGAGCTCTCATTGCCCCCCAGTCCGGATCGCGCTGAGTTCGGCCAATCAGGATTAAGGTTGGTTGTTCTTAGAAGAATTTGAGCTTTCCTTGCCCCCAGCCCGGATTGCGCTGAATTCAGCCAATCAGGACTAAGGTTGGTGGTTTTTAGAAGGATTTGAGCTTTCCTTGCCCCCCAATCCGGATTGCGCTGAGTTCGGCCAATCAGGACTACGGTTTGTTGTTCTTAGAAGAATTTGAGCTTTTCTTTCCCCCTAGTCCGGATTGCGCTGAGTTCGGCCAATCAGGACTAAGGTTGATTGATCTTAGAAGAATTTGAGCTTTCCTTGCCCCCCAGCCCGGATTACGCTGCGGGAAGTAGTCCGGACTTGGAAGTTGAAAAGGATTTGGGGATTTTCCCCCCAATGATTTGAATTATTACAGTTGTCTTTTTTTAAAAGATGTGCTGTAATAATGACTCTTCATTAATCACCGTGGGTGATGGGCGGTCAGGATCGTGCCACGTGGCATGACCTGTTGGGATTCACCGTGCCTATAAAAGGCATTCTTCCCCCTTCTTTTTCTTTGTTACCTTTCTCTTGTTCTTGTTTTTATCTCTTCGTTTTCTTCCTGCTTTGTTCCTGGTTTTAGAGAGGAGTTCTTGAGTATTTTCTAGTTGTGTGGTGGTCGTCCCCAGCCGCTCCATATTTTTTATCTCCGTGAGTCTCTATTCCTTCTTTGTTTTTTTATTCGAGTTTGTTGTTCTGTTGATTTTTGTGTTTGTACTATTGTGCTTGTGTGCTGTTGTTTTTTGTTTTTGTTGAATGTTTATATGTATATCTGTATGTATATTTGTTTGTGTTGTACTTTGGTGTTTGATTTTGGTTAGTCGTGTTTCTAGAATTAGGGTTTTTTGGTTGAGTCCGGACTTGGCTTCTTAGTACGGATTGATATTTTTGTATTTGGTTCTTGTTGTTTTTGTGTTATTGTGACTTGTGTCCGTAGTGATAGGCTAGTTCTAGGGTTTTATAGTCCGGAGTGGTTATTATGTTTTTGTGTTTGTTTTGGCTTTTGAGCTTCGGGTCTCCGGACTATTGGCTTTTGACTTAGGGTAAAATTGAACATAGGGTAGTCCGGACCATGTAGCTTTCAAGATAAATAAACTGTAGGGATTTAGACTAATCTTTACCACTTGTTTTAGGTTTATGGTCCGGACTAAAGCTCGTACAAAGGCCTACATTACCTGCTATCCGGGGCCGTCTGGTTCAGATTTAGAATCTTCTAGTGATTCTGAGCGAATTGAAATGGGGAAGAAGGCGTCCACCTCTGACTCTGAAGGTATAACTAAGTTGTTTGTAGATAGGATCTCCTCTAAGAAGGTGCCTTGCAATCCGGAGGGTTTATGGGTTGACACCCCGGGTTACTTCATCACCAGGAGTGATGAGATAGAGAACAACTTCTATTATAGAAGTATTAGGTCCGGGTACGCGAGGCAGCCTAATGCGGGTCTGGGGCCGTACGATAAGGATGAATTCGACAGAAAGTTCGCCGGGAGTATTGTTGCCAAGGAACATTATGAGTTGAAGGAAGAGTACGTTGCTTTGGACCATGCGGCACATGATCCTTCAATCCGGGCTACTTTCCGGCTCGATCCCCAGATTGAATGGAGGTGGCCTGAGCCCGGAGAGAGGATATATCATAGGCCGGTTGATGGGTTTATTCCGGTTTGGCTGGAGCATCTCCGGTCCGGGTGGAATCCGCACTGGCATTTATTCCTCAAACATTTATGTAAATATGAGTATAAGCTTTCCCCGATGCAGATAACTCCGAATGGAATCAAATGGATGACCTGGTTTATTGCTTCCTGCAACCAGTTCAAAGTTCATCCCACTTTCACGTTGTGGCATCATATCTTCAGCCTAGTCCGGTCTAGCCAGATGCCTTTGCATGAGCTTCGCTTCCGGGCTGTTTGACTGGTTTCCTGTTGGGGTTGACATCTAAGCAGTGCATTGCTATGGACTCATGTAGTCCGGGCATATCCCCTGGACTCCAGGCAAAAACATCTTTGTACTCCCGGAGCAGGGACGCTAATCTTTCCTTGAAGGACTCTTCGAGTTCTGACCCAACTTTCACTTTTTTGTTAGGACTGCTTTAATCAACCTGGACTTCTTCTGTTTCGACTGCAGCTTCGATTTTTGCTTGTTCTTTGTTTGAAACCATTTGATGAATTTGGGCTTCAGAGTTCTTCTTTAGGTAGAAGTTCCCCTATTCTGGTTCTTTTGTTTTGGTTGCTTGCATGGTAGGACTAGCTTGGTCTAGGACCTGATTTGCCTTGTCGACTACCATTACTTGGTTGCCTGTTGGTCCCTCCGGACTTGTTATATTTGCTTTTGGTTCCGGACTTGACTCAAAGAGTTGTATTTCTTTTATGGTTTCTTTTCTTGGCTGGGGTCGGTGCTTCTTCATGCTTTGTTGCTTGTGAAGGACTATTGCCTTCCTTTTGTTGTCTTGGTGGGTTTTTTCCATCACTAACCCCTGGTTGTAGCATGTTTCAGCAATTCCATAATCTCCTTTTATCTCCCCGACTCCTGTCATGGTTAAGAACTTGATTTTGAGATGGGAGATTGAAGTTATCGCTTGCATCATTGTTAGAGCTGACCTGCCAATGATTCCATTGTATGACGAAGGAGTGTTGATGACATAAAATTTTATGACATGAGTTACTTGGTTAGGAGCAGTTCCGAAAATGACAGGTAGATACAAAGTTCCCTGGATCGGGACTAAGTTGTGTCCGAACCCATAGAGTGGATCCTCCCGGCAATCATTTGAGCGGACGCTCCCCAACTGTATTCGATCCACTGTGTGCTTGAAGAGAAAATTTACTGAGGAACCATTATCTATGAGCATTCTTCTTACTTCATTATCAAAGATGTCCAAAGTGACAACCAAAGCTGCATTGTGATGAGGGTTGACTCATTTATAGTCCTTACTGCTGAAGGATATCACCAGGTCTGAGAGTGATTGGATTGAGAGCACTTCTTCACCGAAGTCCGGGCTCTTAAGTGGGGAGTGGGAGCCTCCTAGGACTACGTTGACTACATTTTTTCCTCTCTTCTGTGCCTCCCCTCTGTTATTGTTGTTGTCCCGGACTAGGTACTTTTTCATATTTCCTTTCTTCACTTGGTCTTCAATGAAGTACTTGAGTGATAAGCAGTTTTCAGTCTTGTGGCCATGGGTCTCATGATAATCGCACTGCCTGTTATAAGGCCTGCTCTCCGGAGGAGTTTGCATAGGCTTCGGAGGATAATAGAAGGGTTTGTCTTTTACCTCTTTCAAGTTTTCCTCCCGGGTCATGTTGAGAGGAGTCCAGTCTGGCTCCTGCTTCGGCTCCCGGGGTTGCTTCTCGGGTCCTGGATCGCTCTTTAACTCATGTTTAGGACCGAGTCTCTGAAAAACCGGAGTAGTTTTTCTTTCTTGGCTTTGTTGGTTTTGCTTGAACTTCTTGTCCTGATGGTAACCCCCTTTCGGTCGGTCATCAGTGTTCTTACTCCTGGACCCCCCATTCCGGGTCATCCTCATTGCCTGGAGCACATATATTTCTTTTATGAATCTGGAAGCCATGGAGTAGGCTGCTGCCAGACTTTGTGGCTCCTTATTGATCAGCTCTACGATATATCTCTCATTGTGCTCTGGGTCCAAATTTCTCCTGAAAATGTTCAAAGCCTCCCGCTCATCCAAACTCGAGACTTTGTTGATTCCTTCCTGGAACCAGCGCATATATGTAGAGAGAGATTCATTGTCATGCTGTCGGATTGTCTCCAGGTGACACATGTGCATTTCGTGCATTTTATTTGCCCGAAATCTCCGAAGAAAGGAAGTGCGGAACTCCTTCCAACTATGGATGTTGCGGGAGGGGATTCTGCTGAACCATCTCTGGCCCCTCCCTTAAGAGTTGAAGCGAAGAACCTTGATTTCATCAAGTCATTGTAGTAATATATTTACGTGATCTGCTCAAAGTAGTTCAGGTGTTCTTCCGGATCTTCTAGACCGTCAAAGGAGTCAAAGTTGTAGTGTTTAAAGTCCCGCTGCCGGGGAATGGCCTCCAAGGAGTTGCTGAAAGGAGTTAATGTTTCTCGAGTTTCTACTCCTGAGTCTCTATCCAGCTTTCTTTGCAATTCATAGATCATGTCTTTTAAGTCCTTCTGCTTTTCTTCTTCTTCATCATCAGAAATCAGCTCCGGAGTGGGGTCCCTCCGGGTTCTCTTGGTCCTGGACTTAGCCAGTAGCTTTTCTTCTTCTGACTGCATCCTTTTTTGGATGTTTAGTTCAAGCTTTGCTTCTTCCTCTTTCCTGATTTGCTCCTGCATTTCTTCTAATCTTCTCTGCTTAACAACTGTTTTCTTATTATATTGATCCTTTTTGCTTTTCTTTCCCTTAGCTCCAATACGATCAAATACAAATCTTTTTGATTGCTGGGAGTCCCCGTACTCCCCCGGTTCTTTCTCAAATTGGGCCTCTTCTTGGAGCCGGGTTTGCTCCTGCCTGTAAAGCCTGATTGCTTCTGCCAGTTCATCACTTGTAAGGTTGGCCATGTGCTCTTCGGCCACCGGGACATTAGTGTACTTATATTGGTTCAACTCAATAAGGCTTCTGGCGTCCCTGGTGTTTACAATTCTCTCCACGACGGGAGTGTGTTACAATGGTTGCTTCTGGAATGCTTCGGCTCCTGCATCAAGGGCCTGGGAGTGGTCCGACTCCTGGACCTGAGTACTAGCAGATGGTCTCCCAGAAGTATGCTTTCCTGGTCTTGCCATTTCTCAACAATACCAACAACAACTAACAACAATATGCTACCAGAAAGTATCGAACTAAGGTTGCTTTTTGAAAATTGCAAAAACTACCCAGAATAATAACAAGCACTAACAAATAGCTTCCTGGGGCTAGTTTGCACAATCTTGTGGGACTACTCAACAATGTGGTAGAACAAGTATAACAGGGTTGTATAACACAAAGCAATATTCAAACTAGAGCGAAATTGGGGTTCTAAAATGATCAAAACTAACAATAGCACACACAAACGTGGCTTAAATCAACGAAATGAGGCTCACACAAACGTGGCCTAAAATAACGAGCACACACAAATGTGGCTTAAATCAACAACATTCATGTTTATAAGAAAGTTTGGTTGCTTGGGTTCTTACAAGTTAAATAAATGGACTCTTTCAAGAGCTTGCTGATGAAGGTGAATCCAGGGGCACCGAGACCCAAGGATGGAGAACCCCTCCTTCTAGCGCCAAATGATAACTCCTGGTGGCGGGGCCGCTCCTTTCGACGCCGTGCCTGGATCCTTCGCCGCTGTGGAGGTGTAGCTGTGGTGGGATTCCTACAAAACAACACCGGAAGGGGGGTTTGGGTCCCGCGGCCCCTCCGGCGTGAGAGTAAGAACTCACTTTTGGGGAAGATGAAGATAGAAATGAATGCAAGGTGGTTGTGTGTGTGTATGAGTGTAAGAGAGTGATTAACCCCAAAACCTTACCTTCTTGGGCTATTTATAGCCCAAGGATAGGGTTTTGGGGTTGGTACCTTTAAATCATAGCCATTGATTCTGGGAGCGGAGGACACCTGGTTGGGGTGGATGCTTTACACATGTCAGCGCGGGACTGCTCGAGGAATGTTCTGAGGATCCTCTGACATGTGCCTTGATTATTCCCATTATTGATGTGTGACAATTATCCCTGTCATGTGCTTGGGTCAGTGCCTCACGTGCTGGGATTTCTCAAGGTTGGGCTTGCGGGACTGGGCCAGTCAGGACTGGCAGTACGCGGGACTAGACTGAGTTAGGAGTCCAGGACTAATCCTTCCAGGAGCTATATGGAGTTAGAAGTCCGGGATTAGACCTTGCAGGAGCTATGTGTACTATCAGATGTAAAAGTATCTTTCTCGCTCCCTTTAAGGGATGTCGAGAAAAGACAATGATGAGTGTGTAAGTGTGTTTAACTAGCAGGAAAAAAATCTCCTAAACACTAATATGGTAGGGATATGATCTAACACCCAACTTTGCATAATGGACAGATTGAATTGGTTTAATTCGAAGATTTACTACTTTGGATCTTAGTATGTACAATGGAACAAATTGCATAATCATGCAACTTCTGTAAGAGGATGTATTTAATCAAGATTTTAAAGGATTTTCTAGGATTCTTAAAATTAAGGGGTATTTAATTTGGATTTTAATTTTTTTTAAATATGATGGTATTCAATGAGGATTATTTAAAATCTTTTAAAATTGGGTATTCAATTTAGATTTTAAAAAATCCTCTGAAATATAGTGATATTCAATTTGTATTTTAAAAAATCCATCAAAATCTGATGGTATTTAAAAGTTTATGGTCTTTTTTATTTGATAATTTTGTGGATATTTCGATGAATTTGCGCTAGTACATTTTTTATCTTTTAAAAGTATGTACGACATTTTCCATTAACTCTATTAAAATTCACATAGAATTGAAATCAACAAAAATCTTATCAATACTCTAAAATCCATATTAAATACACCCCTATAAATATTTACGACATTTAATCCATACTGCAACCAGTTAATAAATAAATATGATAGCTGCTTGAAGTTGGAAACTTATTCTTGATACAATCATGATTCATATAAGTAGTTCAGACATGCTTTTCACGCCCATATTCCTTGTTCTTACTCGTTTTTCTGTGATAAGTACAAATATTTATAATTTTAATTTATTTTAATTGGTTAACACTTCTAATAATGATGGACTTCCCAGTATTCACGATAATTAAACCAATCAAAATACTTCAAAATCCTAAATTTTAGTATTTATCATACACACACAAGACATAGTACTCATCATGTACCCATAAGCACACTGGATAAACCCTGCTATTTATATGTTTATATGTTAATAACTCAGGCCTAGTAGGCTTAAGGAAGGAATTTCTTGTTGAAGTGCGTAATGTAATGAGCCCCAAACCTAGGTCCATTGATATTTAGAAACCTAGGTCCATTGATATTTAAGGCAATTCTAATACTCCTCACTGACTATTTATTTGTCACATTTATTTTTTATAATTAAATTAACTAATATTTGATTAAATATTAAGGTTACTCTAATAATTTTTTCAAAAAACTGAAAATTATATATTAAATTAAATTAAATATTCTTTTCGGTGATATAATTTTTTTATTTAATTATAAAATATTAATAAATTTTAGTCAAATTTTGATCAATTTGACTCTAAAAAGTCAAATGTGATAAAAAGAAACGAAGGGAATAATATATAATAAAATATCATGTTCTAGTAATTTTAGATATTAGTTATTCTAATAATTTAAGATTTTATTTTGAAATTCAACTGTAGTGATGATCCCGATACTCATTCTATATTATTGTTAATATAATAAATTTGGATATATTTGGAAAGAAATGGGAAGAAGAAAGAGAAAGGAAGTGTTGACGGAGGAATCTGGTAACAACAAAGTTTGAGATTTCTCACCGGAACCAATATCCGTGTCGGTGGTTCTTCGCCGAAAAAGTGAGCGGAGTGTGGTGGTTGTGTGTTAATTGGTGGTTGAGATTGATTAGGACAGGTGGTGGCTCCTTTTCAGCTCTCAACTTCTTACCCTTTCAATGTGCCTATGTACCCTTTATATAGGGATCAAGCCTGACGTAGTTCTTGGGGAACAAGAAATCTAATGGGGCTCTCAACTTCTTACCCTTTCAATGTGCCTACGTACACTTTATATAGGGATTAAGCCTGACGTAGTTCTTGGGGAACAAGAAATCTAATGGGCTTAGACTTCTTATTCCTAGGCCCAGTAGAAGTCCTTCCAGAATCCATCTTCCGCTAGCTTTAGGAATGTCCAACTATGAGGCCCACCCAAGGCTCGTCCATAATCGTAAGAATTCACGGATAGTATATCTCCCTGCGCAAGGATAACACTCCGCTACAACTATCTCCCTTGATTTACGAACGCAGGTATAGCCACGGTTCACCCCAAATACCGAACGCGTCCCTGTCCCCCGAATGAGGATAACCCACCAGATAGAAGGACAGGTGATCCAAAGCTCTTGGGTGCAAAATGCAGGATGACTCCAAACTTCTCCAACGAGAACACCCGTTAAATACAAGAACAGAGCTCCCAAAGCACGCACCAATATTAACCCCGCATTCCCAACGAGGACACCCGTTGAATACAGGAGGTGGCCTTCAATCATCAGGCATACCCCTGGAGGCCTTCAAGTTTTTTACGGACATCCCCCTCCATGACTGTCTCAATAAGGGAATTCTTCAAAGAGTACCTGGAACAAATATGTTAGTAAAAATATCTTCCATTGCTCCTCCTATACTGGCACTTCATCCTGAATTCATTCTTCCCAAGCCGTGCACTCCTTTAGGACAGAACACGTCCTGACCCTGTAGACTGCACGCTTTTTTCAAACTAATCATATTCTATGTCTTCACCCACGGAGGGCGCGTCCTCCATAATCCTTAACTATCCATATCAAACATCCCAGTCAAATGGTAGCGTGTCCTCAACAACCAGGGCGCATCCTCCTTCCCACCTTCGTAGTCCAAAAACCTAATGTCCATTTTTTACCCAAATTAGACTCCAATTGACTTATCTTTGACTCGAAATTATCCGTGCCAAATTTTGGCTATAACAACTACCCCCCAAATTCCATACGCAGTTGAAAACAAAGTTGGAATTTCTACTCTCAGAATCGCCTAGTAAAATTTGGCTTGCTATTTTTTAGACATCAGGACGCGCCCTCCTCTATGGGCGCATCATCAGTTTGTACAAGTATTTTCTGAAATTTGAAGCATTTTTTGTCATTGTATGACAGATGTCCCATACATCACCATTACCTTTTCTCTATAAATACCCTTCGAAAATCAACCACCCTTTTACTCTCTCTCTCTCTCTCTCTTCAAAACCACCATCACCACCATTGTAAGGAGTTAAGTTCAAAAATCCGACGATTAAACCGGCCATTTTCCCAGTTTTTACAGTCAATCGATCTCCAAGTTCCAAGGTATGTAAATCTTCTTTCATTTCTTCATTTCATCGAGTAAATCTACTGTAGCAAAAAAAAACCGTTCGTGTTCTTTATTTCCCCCTTACCTGTTCTTCATTATATGTATAAGTGTATGTATCTGCTAAATCTCTATATTTTGCTCTTTTGATTTTGTAATCGCATATTTTAGGGTTGATCTAAATTTTCCCAAAATAATCAACAATCAATTAGAATTCCACTAAAACTAGCAGTCTTGACGCTTCAACTTAGATCCAGGTATTTGACGACACGTCCTTGTATGTGGGCGCGTCATATCTTATTTTTTAGGTTCTAGAAAACCCCTCCTCACCTTTCTCTGACACCTTCTTCTCTTTTAGTTAAAAGAACCCAGAAAGAGCTGGTGGGAAAGAAGAAAAGGAGAGTTGAACAAGTCTTGAAGTACGCTGAGAAAAAATTCAACCTCAAAGACATGATCACGGAGGCTAACTTGAAGAGAATGGGTGCCCTTTCCGAACGGGTAGGATCCCTTTGCAAATATAGAGAATTTGTTAATGGAAAACATGTTCCAACTGCTTCTGAAAAAGCTAAGGGATTTGATGTCAATGAGTTGGTTCAAATTGACATTAATAGATTGGTGGATTTGGAACAAGGTAAGATTAAAAATACTAGGATGCGTTCTCATACTTTGGACGCGTCTTATGTAACTTACTTTCCATTTTATATATTTATGTATATGCCTTCATAGTTCAAACAGGGCGTGTCATGGCACTTAGGACGTGTCATGTTTATTATAGCTTTTCATGCATCCTTCTTTTGTCTTTAAGACGCGTCCTATTTGCAGGGCTTTTGGTTGGCATCTTTTACTTGTATTACTCTCCATACACGCATCACCCTTTAGAATACGTCTTCTAATTTTCTCTTTCTTAATTTCATGATGGCATATATTATTGACTATTTACAGAGTTCTTCTTGGACGCGTCCTCGACTATTAGGCGCGTTCTTTTAACTGCTTCTATAATACTCCCTTCGTCCCCCTCAATTCTTTATATTGGGGGACGGGGGCTCGACAAGTACTTTAATGCTCTAATTAAATGTAGTTGCATAATTTTTTAAAATTTTTTTTTCTTCTAAATAAAAATATAATGTTTAAACTTTTATACAAAAAAAAGAAAATTTTAAAAATAAATTACGGAGATATACTTTATAGTTGCCTTAAAATGTGTGTCAAGGATGTGAAAAAAAACTGTAAAGAAATGAGAGGGACGGAGGGAGTAATTTTTAAGTTTAAACTGACAATTATTGGGCGCGTCTCCCCTTATGGACGCGTCCTCTTACTAACTTTTACCATATTTCTTTGCAGATATGACTTTTCTACCAAAAGGGTATTCTATTGGTGCCTCCAGAAAACTGGAAGGATCAAGTACACTGTCACAAAAGTTGATCCAAAAGCCAAAATCCCTCCAGCTGTCGTGGTCCCTTCTACCCCTCCAAAAATCATTAATACTACTGTTGTGGACATCTCAGTTAAGGAGGATGCGCCCTCTAAGCGCCAAAAAACCGTTCCAGATGATCAATCATTCGTTCTCAGATACTTGGGCGCGTCCATTTCTAGACTTTTCTCTGAAGAGGAGGTGAGAAGATGGAATTTTAGGACTGAGGAATAAACTGAACAAGCTATGGTTAGGGCTGCAGTTGAGCTTCACTTGCATGTAAGGCAGAATGCTAACATGGCTGCTAGATTGAGGGCGCGTCTTGCTGCTACTGATACTGCCAAAAGCAAAGCTGAAGACAAAATCAAATCTCTGTAAAAAAAGCATTACACTCCTTACCCAGACAAAGAATTCAGAAATTCTTGAACTGCAATTAGAGAAGGTGCGTCTTAATGGGCATGTCACTGCCATGGAGAAGGCTGTTGATGAGGTGGTTGCTGCAAACTCCAAAATGCAGCTGGACTTGGATCTTTTGAATAATGACAGAGTTTATGGCTGAATGGAGGAGAAGAGGTTAGTGAATCAGGCTGGGTTCACAGTTGGCTTTGAGGAATGGTGTTCTAGTTTTATTGCAAATAATCCAGAATACACCTTTTCCAAGTTTGATGAGGAAACCCATAAATGGGTAAATGATTTCAAGGACAGGGTTGCGGACTCCATCAAGAATAAAAGAATCATTCTTGGGTTAGAGGAGGATGACGCGTCCCATGTGCCTTCCCCACTCCAAGATTAGCCTCCACAATCTCCCCCAAAAGACCAAGACAAACCACAGGACACGCCTCCCGCTTATGATGCGTCTTTTTTTATAATTAATGTAGTTTCCTTAAAAACTTTAAGGGTGTAGGTCCCTTTAAGCCTTACAATTTGTAATCATATGACTTGTTATTCTTGAAATTTGTTTGACGATACTTTCCCAAGGTTCTATGCCTTGAATTATTTTTATTCACGTTTTCTTTCATGCTTACCTTTTATCAATTTCCTTTAACAGGTTGTATGGTGGGCATGTCTTCGTGTCAAGACGCGTTTTCATTTATTTAAGATAACTCTCAGGATACCTTTTCAAATGAGGACGCGTCCCCATTACAACTGCATCCAAATTTTCTTTAGTTTTTCTCGTATATAAGTCCTTTTACTATTAACTCTTTAATATCGTAAGCTAAGGGTTATCTTGTAAGGGCGCATCCTCATTTCAGGAGGCATCTACCTTACTTGCTAGTTTGACTCAAGCGCCATAAACTATCATCAACATCACGAGGACTATGTGGGCGCATCCTCATTCTTTTCTTGCAAGTTATCATCACATAATTCTTTTTCCAGGGCGCATCCTTCCTTGAGGACGCGTCAAGATATAACTTCTTAGACATTTTATCTTGCAACAAAATCAATTAAACAACATTTATCAAATCTTGAAGAAATTTTCAAAATCTTTATTAATAATGCGCTCCAGTGTCAAAGTGCACCGGTCCCATGGTTACTATGCTCTGTGGAGAATTTATTTAAAAGTACGATCCTTCTACTAGTTCTAAGGCAAGATAATACATGCACTACCCCCTAGGCTAGGAGGAATTTTATTGCTTCTAGTCTACGATTTGGGCATATCCCTACTTAAATCAACTGAAAATATAAATAATAATATAAGGGCCACAACCGCTCCTTACTGATAATACTTTCGGAGGTGCTCCGCATTCCATGCTCGCGGAACAAACTTTCCTTCCAAGTCTTCAAGGTGATATGTCCCCTTTCACAAGATTGCTTTTATTCTGTATGGTCCTTCCCAATTAGCTCCAAACACTCCAGGCTGGGGATTCTTTGTGTTTGGCATGAGCACCAGATCTCCTATCTTCAGCAACTGTCTTTTAACTTTCTTGTTGCAGTATCTGGCGACACGTTATTGATAGATCACGAGCCTCAACTGGGAATTCTCCATATTCTCTTCCAAGAGATCTAAATGAAGCCTATAGTTAACTTCTGCGTCTTTCTCCGCATAACAATCTCTACGAAGTGATCTCGAACCAACTTCCACAGGAATCATAGCCTCGTAGCCGTAAGTGAGCATAAATGTGGATTCTCCCGTAGTAGACCCTGGAGTCATGTTGTAAGACCACAACACATTTGGGAGTTCTTTAGTCCAGTTTCCTTTGCATTCCTCCAACTTGGTTTTGAGAGTATGCTTTATTATCTTGTCGACAACCTCAGTCTGTCCATTGCTCTGCGGATGATATACTGCCGCAAACTCTTTCTTAATCTTCAAATCCTCACATAGTTGTCGCAGCTTCTTGCTATTAAACAACTTTCCATTGTCGGAGACAAGTTTGTAAGGGATCCCAAATATGCATACAATAGAGTTTAATACAAAGTCTTTGATTTTCTTCGCAGTGATAATTGCCAACGGCATAGCCTCGGCCCACTTAGTAAAGTAATCGACTGCAACCACCGCATACTTGACATCTCCTTTAGCTTTCGGTAATCCTCCAATAAGATCAATCCCCCACATGAAAAATGGCCATGGACTCACCATAGATGTCAAAAGCGTTGTCGGCATTGATGAGTAGTTTGCAAAGCGTTGACAGCGATCACATGCTCTAACAAAGTTTGTAGCATCCCCCTTCATCGTAGGCTAATAGTAGTCTTGACGTAGAACCTTTATCACTAACGAGTTACCCCCGAGTGATTGCCACAGATTCCTTCATGTACCTCCTTTAAGTTATAATTCCCTTCTTTTTCATCAACACACCTGAGCAGTGGTTGATTGAAGCCTCTCTTATACAAGACCTCATTATACACCACATACCGCACAACCTTGTAGCGGAGTCGCTGAGCTTTGAATTTATCCTTAGGGAGTGTTCCCTTGCTAATTTAGGAAAGAATAGGTGGCATCGACGTTTCCTCGGGAGCTTCATCTACTTGCATTAGCTCTATCTCCGGGATATTGGGATCTCTTGGATTTCCAAGGGTATAGATCCCAACAACACCGCTTCCAGCTGAGATCCCATTTTTGCCAGAGCATCTGAGTTGATGTTCTTTTCTTGCGGTACACATTCCAGTCTAACCTCCTTGAACTTTCCAATCAGCCGTTGTGTGCATCTCAAGTACAATTTCGTTCACGGACCTCGAGCTTGAAATCCCCCATTCACTTGGCTTACCACCAGCTTTGAATCGCTTTTCGCAATTAGATTCTACATTCCCATTTCCAGAGTGATCTTCAGGCCATTAATTAGTGTCTCGTATTCCGCATCATTATTTGTAGCATAGAACTTAAAGTGAACCGCGCTCATCAGATGATGGCCTTCCTGAGACACAAGCACTATGCCCGAGCCTGCGCCTCCATTGTTAGTTGCTCCGTCCACATGTAAAATCCACCATGGGTGCGGAGGCTCTTATTTAGGCAATAAATCCAAGACTTTTTCAGGACAAGACGGATGTAACGCTACCAGAGCCTTATCATCAATTTCAAAATCAAACTTCAGTAGGAAATCAACTAGAGCTTGCCCTTTGATAGTTGTACGAGGCATGTATTCCAAGTCAAACTGTCCCAACTCCACAACCCATGTCAACATCCTCCCTGACGATTCTGGTTTGTGAAGGACTTGCCGTAGATGATATGTTGTACGGACTTCAATTCTGTGATCCTTAAAATATGGGTGCAACTTCCTTGATGCAAGGATTAGTGCATAAACCAATTTTTCCATTCTGGTGTACCGAGACTCCGCATCATGCAACCTCTTACTCACATAATATACCGGTGATTGTTTTCCATCCTCCTCTTTTACTAGCACTGCGCTGATCGAATACCCTGACACTGCCAAATACATAATCAAAAATTACCCATCCAATGGTTTTGACAATATGGGAGGGTTTCCCAGTTGCTCTTTGATCTTCCTGAAAGTCTCCTCACATTCCGGCGTCCACACGAAATCTTTCCCCGCTACCTTGATTGGCTTGAATAATTCTTTGCATCTGTTGGACGATTTGGACACAAATCGATTCAATGCAGCAATCCTTCCAGTTAAGCTTTGCACTTGCTTGACACTTGTGGGAGACTTCATTCCAATAAAGCCTGAACTTTGGCGGGGTTGGCCTCAATCCCCCCTGTGATTGACAATGAACCCAAGGAACTTGCCCAACTCAACACCAAACACACATTTTTTAGGGTTCAAATTCATGTGAAACCTCCTTAGGATATTGAACATTTCCATCAGATGTTTGACGTGATCATTCGCCTTCTTTTATTTGACCAGCATGTCATCTATATATACCTCAATGGTTCTTCTAATCTGATTTTTAAACATCATGTTCACCAACCGTTGGTAGGCTGCACCTGCATTGATCAACCTGAATGGCATCCCTATGTAGCGATATAACCCTCTGTCAGTGATGAAGAATGTATGCTCCTGATCAGGGCTGTACATCGGAATTTAATTATAACTGGAGTATGCATCCATGAAGCTTAACAAGGCGTGCCCCGCCGTTGCATCGACCAACTGATCGATTCGTGGGAGTGGAAAACTGTCCTTCGGGCAATCTTTGTTAAGATCTGTGAAATCTACACACATCCTCCACTTTTCATTTGGTTCCTTCACAAGTACCGGATTCGCGAGCCACTCAGGATAGAAAGATTCGTTGATTAGCTCAAATTCTAATAGTCGATCTACCTCTTCCTTTAATGTTATAGCCCTTTCCACGCTCACTGGGCGATGTTTTTGTCGTATGCCCGTCTAATTAGGAAAGATGTTCAAACGATGACAAATTATTCCCGGGTCAATCTCAACCATGTCTGCATGACTCTACGCAAAGACATCGAGATTCTTTATCAAAAAACGGGTAAGCCTTCCTCTCATCTCATCATTTAACTGAGATCCCACCTTCAATACCTTGCTCAGATCATCCTTATCGATGAGGATAGATATCGTGTCCTCAGCTGACCATATTTTCTCAGCAAGCATGAGGATCCTAGGATCTAGATCAAAATCAAAGTCTCGGGGGTCTTCCACCTCCATTCTTGTACTTGAGGGCACGTCCTTATAGGTAGGAGCATCCACCTCAGGACAAGGCATCGTTTTACACATTGCAGGTGTAGAGGGCGCGCCCTTCTTTTGAGGAACATCAACCTCATATCTATTTTCATTCTCCAAGGGCGCGTCCTTCTTTTGAGGAACATCTACCTTAGGGTCAATTTTTAAGCTTTGGAAGGTTTCACCCATCCTTTCCAATCTTTCTCCATTAACTTCTCTCTGCATAATGTCTCCTTTATGATTCACCATGACTTCTTCCACACTACGAATTCTTGGAACATTCCCTAGCACCAAAGTAGAGGTATTTGTCATACAAGCTTCTTCTTCCTCCGGGTCTTCCACAAAATAGTGGGCGTGAACTTTTCCATTCGGCTTTACTTGGATATCTATCGCATCCTCTTCGGGGAGGCCCTTTCCTTCATATATTCTCCTGCGGAATTCTTTAATAGCCTTGTGGTAACAATCACGTGATTCGTATTGTGATCCCTCAGGCTGCCTACTCTGTTGGGCGTAGGGACTTTATCATTAAGTGATGTATCGAGGTTATCACTCTGAAGGCTCGTAACCAAGGTCTGCCCACCAGCACATTGTGCACGGATTCTTGATCCAACACTTTGAATTCTATCATTTGAGTAACAGACATAGCTCCTTCCCCAAGTATGACAAGAAATATAATTGAACCCATAACCCTCACTGCTTCTCCGATAAAACCATAGACATACGCATCTTCAAAATTCATGTCACTATTTGGGAAACCCAATTTCTTGTATGTGCTATAGTACAAGATGTTCGCAGAGCTCCCATTGTCTAGGAAGACCCGATGTACATTTATTGTCCCAATAAGCATAGTTATCACCAACGCATCGTTATGGGGATAATGCACCCATCTTGATTCTCTTTCCCTGAAAGTAATATCAACAGACTCTCCTTTAAATATTTTTGGGGGCCTATCCTCCAAGCTATGAATGTTGGTGAGTGGTTGATGATGTGCTTCTCTTGCGTTCCTCTCCAACGCCTGATTACTATCACCAACAAATGGATGTCCTCCGAAAATAGCCCTAATACTTCCAGCTCTCTGGAACTTGACATCTGCTGACTTTTCATTAACGTCTGCTTGTAGGGGATGCCTTTCATCTTTCCCCTTGTCATCGTTTCCTCTGCATCGCTTCACCTTGTCAATCCACTCTCCCAGATACCCGGCCTTGATCAACTCTTCAATTTCATCTTTTAGGTGACGACATTCGTGTGTATCGTAACCGGTAGATTCATGGTATTCACAATATTTCTTCTTTTCTCTGCTTTTCCATGAGGTCAAACATTCTGGTTTCTTGAAGATCCCTCTATCTTTGTTCACCTCAAAGATGTGATCAATGGATGCCGCCAAAGGAGTATAGTTGCTTACTCTCTTTTTATAATTAGACAGTGGACTCCACTCTCTTCGCATGCTCATGACATTTATCCTATTAGGACTTCGAGCATTCCATCGGTTTTCTGGACTCGCAGACCTATCTCTCCTCTTAGCTCTCCCCTTTGAGTTGTTGGTGTTATCATTCTTTCTAGTCTCAGCGAGCGACTGCTCGATCTCCTTAAAGGATTCATCCTGCACAAGTACATCAGCTAATGATACAAGGTCTTTTCCTTGCAAATGTTTCCAGAAATCTGTTCCCACATGCAGACCAGCTATACAGAGTATTTTCAGCATCTCGTCTGTCGCGCCTCTCACCAAGGTGGACTCTGCATTGAACCTTTTGAAGTATGAAGTCAAGCTTTCTCCTTCCTTCTGTTTCACATTTGTTAGTGTAGTAACAGGTGGAGTATACTTCACCGCAGCTTGAAACTGAGTCAAAATAAGTTTTTCATTTGCTCCCAAGACGTGATTATTCTGGACCAAGTTTCTGGAACCACTATTGAGCACCATCTCTAAATATGGCGGCCAAAAGATGACACCGCGCCAAATCAGGTACTTGATATACATCTATTTCTATGTTAAAAGGTCCCAAGAACTCCACGGGTCAGAGTTTCCATGAAAATGCAAGTCATTGGTCGTGTTTCTATATCCAACGGGTAACACTAACTGTGCTTCCCTTACTACAACAGAGTAGGGGGATGGGGCTTTCGCAGTTGCTATGACCCTTCCTCCTTCAAGATGGTTGAGAAACCTCTTAAGATTATCCACATTGAACGTTCCAACTCCATGGATGGTTTGTACATTAAGTTGTTGGGGTTACTGTTGTTCCCCCTGGTTACCCCCATGGTGTATCGGTGGATCCTGCCGCCCCTCGCCCTGAGGTTGCGGCTGTGGTATATTACCATCCTGATTCAGAACCTCCCCTTGTACACGAGGTATCTCTTGATCGCGTCTCGGGGCTTCATCATTATTTTGTGACCTTTCTTGAATTCGGATGTCGTCTCCACCATGAGAACGCGCCCTCAATCCATTACTTGTAGCGCTGTGTGAGGCTAGAGGAACAACGATGAGAGCTTTTTTAGTCGAGGGCGTGCCCTCACGCCTCCCATGATATGGCGCCCTTCTCTGCTGATATTCCATCCTTTCCTAGCCATTCCTTTGGTATCCCCGGCCATAACTTCCAAATCTTACACGTGGAGGGGAACACTTGCGTTCGCGGTGCCACGCCTTACCATCCCTAGGGTATGTAGGGGGTACACGCATTGTATCACGGAGCCTCGCTTCTCCGACGTTACCTTCCTTTTTCCATTCCAACAGCAACATCCTCAGATCATCATTTCCAACCTTATGCAAATTATTTTCTTCGGGGTTGAAAAATCTATCATTTCTTCAACTTGGTTCTGGATATTCTCCGCACGGCGATGCTCGTCCATTGTACGCCCAGTCCTATACGGATGCGGGACAACCTGATTGTCGATACGAGGCCTTTCTCTCCTATCAGTATCTTCATCGATAAGCTCCACAATAGGCTCGACATCATCAGATTATTCCAAGTACCGTAGTGTGATTCAAAGGTTTCCTTTATTAGCTTGGCCGTGAACATCTTGGGTGTCTCCTTCGACAACGGGAGCTTTCTCCACGGCGTGGCCATGGCGGGGTAAAAGATGACCCCTACTTGTTTTGTGACGCTCCACCGTGCTCAACCTCGAGTTAAAGTTGTTCAGAGTGTCCCCCATGCGATACAACTGCTCCAAGATATCAGCGTTGCTGATGAGAACTAGTGGTGTTCCTCCTACATCTGGAGCTCGCGGAGGATCCATTATATTTCGGGGCACGTAGGGTTCATGCCGAGTGTAGCCTCCCTCACCATCTCCTTCAGATCCGCTATCACTTCCATCATAAGAACTTTCATCATGATTGTAAGACATCTTTTCCTCCTAAGACTATGATCTTGATCAGCACCCCTCCTTCTAGCGCCAATTTGTTGACGAAGGAATCTACTAACAACAAAGTTTGAGGTTTCTCGCTGGAATCAAGATCCGTGACGGTGGTTCTTCGCCGAAAAAATGAGCCGAGTGTGGTGGTTGTGTGTTAATTGGTGGCTGAGATTAATTAGGGCAAGTGGTGGCTCTTTTTCAGCTCTTAACTTCTTACCCTTTCAATGTGCCTATGTACCCTTTATATAGGGATCAAGCCTGACGTAGTTCTTGGGGAACAAGAAATCTAATGGGCCTAGTCTTCTTATTTCTAAGCCCATTAGAAGTCCTTCCAGAATTCATCTTCCGCTAGCTTTAGGAATGTCCAACTATGAGGCCCAACCGCGAAGGCCCAAGGCTCGTTCGTAATCATAGGACTTCACGGATAGTGCATCTCCTTGCGCAAGGATAACACTCCGCTACATCTATCTCCCTTAATTTACGAACGCAGGTATAGCCACGGTTCACCCCAAATGCCGGACGCGTCCCTATCTCCCGAATGAGGATAACCCGCCAGATAGTAGGACAGGTGATCCCAAGCTCTCGGGTGCAAAGTGCTGGATGACTCCAAACTTCTCTAACGAGGATACCCGTTGAATACAAGAACAGAGCTCCCAAAGCAAACCAATATTAACCCTGCATCCCCAATGAGGACACCCGTTGAATACAGGAGGAGGCCTTTAATCATCAGGTATACCCCTGGAAGCCTTCAAGCTTTTCACGGACATCCCCCTCCTTGACCGTCTCAAGGAGGGAATTCTTCAAAGAATACCTGCAACAAATATGTTAGTAGAAACATCTTCCATTACTCCTCCTATGCTGGCACTTTATCCTGAATCCATTCTTCCCAAGCCGTGCACTTAGAGCTAGCAATTCGTTCATTTCGTGTACTTTCGTGTCATGTACTTTCGTGTTTCGTGTCATGAATGCCCAACCCAAACCCGAACCGTTAAGGATTCATTTCGTTTCGTGTTCATGTACTTTCATTTCTGTCGTGTTTCGTGTAATTTAAAATTGATAATAAAAATAAAGATAAATAAAATATATATTAAAATATTAAGTTTTTATTAGTCGAGTCTTAAGTTAATAAGTTATAAAGACTCAAGTGTATTCAATTCTTCTGAAATTTAAAATTTGAATCTATTTTATGTATATATTATATGTATAATATTATTGTAAGATATATGTATTCATATAATTTTGATAAATTTATTTAAATATTTATTTATTTCGTGTACTTTCGTTTCGTATCGTGTACCTAAATGCAAATCTAAAACCGACACTAAATTCATCCGTGTACTATTGTGTTCGTGTACCAAAAATGTCAAACCAAACCCGTTATTTTGGTATCGTTTTCGTGTCGTATACGAAATTGTCGGCTCTACGTCCTAAAGGCGTCCGGAGACAGTCCGAGCTCAAAATAGGGCTAATGCACAGGGAAGAAGCTGAACAACTCTTCTTTGTTATGTGGGGTCTATTTTCTCTGACCTTACTCATCTTGACCTGGTGGGAAAGTCAGGAAGCCCCTTATTCAAAAATTGAAAACGGCTCTATTAGTACCACAAAAGCAACATACTATGGCTCAATCGTTCCATCTCTGTTTTCCCCATTTCTTTGTCATGTCAGGAGAAGGCGGGCCTTCAACAAGAAGGAGCAGAAAATGAGGAAGATGAAGAGAATCCAGAGTTCAATGCAGACGTCTAGATGTTCCTGCCCTTTCGATTGCGGATTCGACCCAAAAATATAGAAAGACCGCTCGCTCGAAGAAAGGTCTTTTAGAAGTTTGGTTGCGCGGCTTTCTCTTATCTCTTAGGCTTTGGGGAAAAAGATACCAGACCTGGATGCGTGAGTGTGAACACACAGGCAACGACGCCGAAAAACCAGACCCAACCTCTCTTGAAATCCCTCGCTTTAATTTGTTATAGCAGTTTTCATTTGAAATTTTTTTGTCGCCGCCTCAACGCATTCCCTTCTCTCCCCGGCCCAAGTAAATGAAGAGAGAAAAAAAACATTTTTAGGAAACGACTTTCCTGTCGAAGCCCTTTTTCTGTTCTGAAAGAAAAGAAGAAGAAAGATATGGGAATCGATTGTATTTCGTCCTTTGTTCCCCATCCAGAATAGAGGCAAAAAAAGATTTGCGCCGACGACTTACTGCTGGGAATCGTGGGTGAACCGGGCGGGGCACTCGACGAGCAACTAGATCTAGTTAATTTCTGACCCAAAAGGGTTGATGAAATTGTTTTAGGTTGGTAAGACCTTCTTTTTCTTAAAAAAGGAAAGGGCCTGACGACTGGTTTTCTTTTTTGTCATCGAATAACCGATTGTAGTTTTTTTATTCGCACACACTTCTCACTCACTCTTTCTTTTAAATCGGAAAGCCTTTTGAACATGCTGGGAATCCTAGATGTCAGGCGGAGAATCCTCATTGCCAAGCGAGAAAAGCACCTGGAACAGGGCTAGCCTGGCTTCTGCGTATTTCTCGGAAAAACCTACTGCTCACTGGAATAGTTCTGTCAAATTCTGGAGACTTATTCTTCACCTACGGAGGGCGCGTCCTCCATAGGGCGCGTCCACGTTAACTTACTCCTCAACTATCCATATCAAACATCCCAGTCAAACGGTGGCGTGTCCTTAATAACCAGGGTGCGTCCTCCTTCCCACCTTCGTAGTCCAAAAACCTAATTTCCATTCTTTTGCCCAAATTAGACTCCAATTGACTTATCTTTGACTCAAAATGATCTGATGTCAAAAATTTGGCTATAACAAGAAGTAAAGAAAGAAAATGAAAAAAATTATTGTTGACAAAAATCATACTCCCTCCGTCTCACAAGATTCTTTATACTGGGGACAGGATTCGGCACGCATTTTAAAATTTCCATAAAATATGGTTTTCTAAATAATTTTAAACAATTTTTTCTTTTAAATAAAAATATAATATTTAAACTTTTGTACAGAAAAAGAAAATTCTAAAAATGAATTATAGAACCATATTTTATAGTAACCTTAAAATACGTGTCAAGTATGAGAAACAAATATATAAAGAATTCAATGGAACGGATGGAGTATTGATAGCGATTCCCTACAAATAAGATAAATATTTAAAAATGTTAAACCGGAATCTAACCGGATAATATCGCTTCTTTAAAAAAATTGAAAACAACTCCTAACTAGAAATTAATAATAAAATCACTCGATTTTAATCGGTTTAAAAATCGGATTAAATTAAATAATTTTGACGATTCGTGATATTTTTTAATTAGTAAAATAGGAAAACAAAATAAATCTTTTCAGTTAAATAAATAGATTCCGAATAAATAATTTGCAACTTTTGCCCGTCCTGATGACATTTTATGTTGCGATATCCTCGAGAGACGCGTCCTGATCCAAACCCGCGACAGGGTTGGTTCCAACACACGTGATATATGTATATATAGGATTGGACACTCAGTTATTCGAGTTGCCTCATCTGAGTTTCAAGAGTATTTCAGTTCAACACCACCCCTTGTCTTCTTAAAAATAACATCATTTCATTACAATGACAGAACACAAATCAGATAGGTGGGGTTACGAGATTAACACCATTTCTGATTCTTGCATATCTTTCCTCAATAACTACTATCATCAGGTACATCTCTCTATCCATATCTCTGTCTTTGTGCGCGTGTGTGAGAGAGAGACTCAGAGAGAGAGAGAGATAATTTCTATTTGTATCATATATCTTATGCTGACTGACTCTGAGAGAGAGAGAGAGAGAATTTTTATATCTGATATCTGTATGATGACTTGCTGATTTGTTGTGTATATGATTTTTATTGTGTATTTTATATATGTGAATGATTGAAGGTGCTTAGCTATGGAAGAAATAGGTCAGTGATTGTTCAAGCTTCTCAACAAGACCCGAGTTGTGTTTTGGCTAATATCTTGACAGCCCATTATTATGCTTCTTCTTCAAATCCATCTCTTTCATCTGCCCATCTCGAAGCTGCCAAAGCTCACCTAGTAATTTATTTTTCTCTTTCTCTCATCATGTGTATATGATGTAGTTATGTTTTTATTTATTGTTCTTTAAACTTGAAATATTTTGTATATTAGAAAATTGTTCTTGATGAACTTCTGTGTGGATTTTTTGAATTGACCTTATGTGTGATATTATTTACAGGATCATGCTACTTCTTATGAAAAAGCTGTTTTTGATGTTGTTACTTATTTGATGACCCCTGATAGAGATGATGATGTTGCTGTCCATCAACACTCCAAGGTTCTTCCTTTTTTTTTTGGGCAATTTTTTTCTTGATGGTTTAATTATATTACTACTTAATGGATGCTGACTAATTGTTGCTATTAGTTTTCAATATATCCGGATATCTAAAACTAAATAAATAATTTGTTAAGATCAGATACAGCTGTTTTTTTTCTTTTTTGGTAGTTTTATCAGCTTTATTTGTGGATACCACGTTGGTGGTCAATAAGAAAGATACTAACCCTTGAAGAAACAAAATAATTGTGACATGAAACCTAATTATAGGAAAATAGAGTTTTTTCATAATGGATATTCCATGAACTTTAAGTTTTTTTTATGTTTGCCTTCATAAGAACTTGTTTTTTGTATTTGATAGATCTTCTGCTACTGACTGTACTACTAAGGATATTTGCTAACAACTCATTTATTTTCGTTGAGTTATAATGTTCGATTTTTGTGAGACTTGATATCTTAAACTCTAGTAGAACTACTTGGGAATTCCATGATTCTCATTTTCGTTAAGTTTCTGATGGATTGGTATCTATCAACTATCAAAGATATAAATTTAAATCCAAATGCGAGCACATTGTTTTGATTTAGCATATGTATAGTAACTTTCATGTAAAATTTCACCGGTTTCACTGTCTTCCATTTCGGTCATTAAAAATTTTGTGTTTTCACTCCGTTTTTCTTTTTGCCTGGTTAGCTCTTAAAAGATTTTCCTAAAGATATGCTTTCTCTGAAGAGGGCTCAAGTGCTTTGCTTTTACATGGGTCGACCTGACCTCTCCTTGGAACTTGTCCAACAGGTACCATTTCATGCTCAGCAGTTGCCAGAAAATCAAGAATCGACTTATATTTTTTTTAATCAGTGAATGCATTTTGATTGAACTTGTTACTCGCTAGCGAGGAAATCAGACACTAATTGATATCTTATTCCTGCATATTCTATTGAAGCTTTGAATATCCGACAGAACTTTTGCTTCTGGTTAAATCTTAAATGTTTGTTTTCAATAGGTTTTACCTGTAAATGAACAAGAAGATTACATATATGGGATGCTTGCCTTTCCTTTATTAGAGCTTGGTAGGATGGCAGATGCAGAAAAAGCAGCGAGGAAGGGGCTTGAGATCAACAAGGAAGATCCATGGGTGCATCATGCTGTAAGTAAATATTCCCCTGGTATTTATTCAGTCTTGTATGCAGAACCATATTCAAAAAATTAGGTTTACATCCTATGGTGCTCATTTTCACTTGGCAAGTATGTTGTAACTTTTCCAAGAGTACCTATATCTGAATGCTTAATCATGAAGTGCTATGTCTACTCATATCGACTTGGCACTTGTCAGGTCTACTCAGTTCTTGATTTCTATGATTCTTTAATTATATCAGCTTCTTTAGGACCTCATAATGAGAATTTTTATGCAGATCTGCCATGTACTTCAGTTTGAGTGTCGGTTTAAAGAAGCTGTGGAATTCATGAAAGATCACTCACAATCGTGGAATGCTTTATCATCTTTCATGTATCATTTAACTAACGATCATCGACTGTAGATTTCAAACTTTGTGATATATTTGTCTAAAGAAATCTAATTTTCAGGATTACACACAATTGGTGGCATGTCGCACTTTGTTACTTGGAAGGGCAATCATCCATTGAAAAGGTTTTAGAAGTTTATGATTGCTTTATTTGGAATGAATTAGAAAGATGCGACGCTGATGCTGCAGAGGTATGTAGTAAGATTATTTTAAGGTACAAATAGTCTTAAATGTACAGGAGAGCCTTAACTTTTTGAAATGTAGGTATATTTAAATGCACTTGGCTTGTTACTACGGGTCTATTTACGAGGTCGAATATCTCAGTTTGGCGATAGTTTGAAGATCTTAGCAGAGCGTCTGATAGATAACGTAAGGAGCTATCATCCTTAATACAACTTTTCTATAAACGTTGAACGTTGGTTTTCCTCCACAAGAAGACAAATAAAAAGATACATAATTGGCATTATTTTTTTAATAACCCTGTTACTTGTACTATTTAGTTTTTCGGTCATACCCATGTGGGATACGACATGGCTTAAGTGTGGGATTTGATATGATCCTTTACGTTGCAACTGCCTGCTTCACCCTCTTCCAAGAATTATAATATTTTGACAATCTGACACTTTAATTGTACCCAGGCTTGACTCTTGCAGACGAGGCTGGGTAAAATAACTTCAAAGTGCAAAATTATGTTATTTCCGCTCATCTTTCTTGTTTTCTTTTAAACTCATTTCGATGCCACCATCCCTTTTATAAAGTTGTAGTTACCAATTTACTAATTAAGTGATCCCTTCCAAAATTCTCAGCAATTTTGGCATCTTGAATGGCACCTTGATTTGTTGATATTATGGGCCTTAGCATGTACCGGTAAACAGGCTGATGCAGAAAAGTTGCTTGAGAGCCTAAAGTGCAGGTTACGCATATTTTGTTTACTCTCTTAAAAAGATTATTTTAAGTGCTAGATCTTTCACCTCTGCTCAAGTATCATTTTTATGTTTCCTGCAGAATGTCTGGGATGACTATGAAGAAACAACAAATAATGCAGAGAGGAATTGAGGTTTGTTACTTCGCTTCTCTTTTGCTGTCATAACCTTTGAACTCTTTTCTTTTTCTAAATGATCTTGGAACCCTTATTAGTTTGTGTCTTTACTTAATTGTAAGCTCACAAAGTCACAGTGGGTGGGAGAAATGCAGAGAACATAAGATGTAATCACTATCCTCAAAGTCCAATGGTTCCATGCCCAATGCTTTGGACTGAATTGCCTAGCAAGTCCGATGCTTTGGACTGAACTGCTTATAACAGGCATTGAGTTGTGATACTTTCCTTAATTAATAAAATGCAAGGCCACCGTTTTCATACGAATGTATTAAATCTTTATATATGGCAGTTGACATATTATTTTTCAATTTTACTTCGATCAACACATATCTTAGGGTTGAAATCATCTCTTTCTTTTAGTGAATATCCGATGAATGAGAGTTCTTAATCATCTGGATCTTAAATTTAGTTGTTCCACCCTCCATAGTAACCACACGGTAGTTATATTTTTACTCAAGTTAGCTTATTCATGACTGTAGTATGTAGTGGATTGGATTTCGCTTTCTATGTCTGTATGTTACACTGATACAGTGTACATATTCTAGTGTACACAAGAATGCAGTTTCAATTTTTTTTTATTTTGAATGTTGATTGTTGATGAAACTGTACTTTTATACTTTAGCTCGCAGAAGCCATGTATAGGTACGGAAAGGGCGACTATGAACTAGCATTAGAATTGCTTGGTTCAGAATTTAACGCCAGTAACTATAAGGTAAAAAGAACCAAATAGTAATGAATATATTTAGACTATTATTATTTTTTTGTTTATCATGATGTCTCTGTTTTTGCATGCTAGATGATTGGGGCATCTGAGGAGCAGCTTGATGTTTTTAACGAAATGCGGTATATAATGTTGCTAAATACTGGACGAGCCAAGGAGGGTATGCAGATAAACTCTTTTTTTGGAATATAAATTCCGACCCAGTTACACAAAAAAACTCACTTGTAAATGGTTTTGTTTGTCTAATAAATAGAAACGAGATATGGAAATAATCTTTAATTAATATTACAATGAGACTCTTTTGTAAAGAACAGATGAAGCGTAGTTCTTACCGTGATTTGTCACATTACAGCCATTTCAGGGATTGAGATGCAGTTGCAGAAGAGGGAAGCAGCCCCGTTTTTGTGGTATATGCTGGTATGTCTATTTCATAATCAACTAGACCAATTGGATTTAGCACAGCAACTGTAAAAAATGCTCAAGACATGATTTTTGGTTCAGGAGAAGGCTTATTTAGAATTAGGGAGGAGCAAGGAAGCTGCAGATGCAGGGGAGAAAGGCAAGGCCTTGGAGTTAGCATGCGCTTTCCATCAGGAGAAGGCTTATTCGGAATTGGGGATGAGCAAGAAAGCTATACTGGGTGAATACAAGGCCAAATCTAAGCAAAAGTTGTACTTGACAGAGACCTCGGATGATGAGACATTCTGAGGTTTAGTGAGGGGATATTCTTTTGGCAGGACCGCGATCCCTGAGGGGAGGTTGAGCAAAGGGGCCCTTTATAAACAGTTTAGTATTTGTATAGCTCAGCTCCTATAGATGCACCAATAGTCCCCAACACCCGGCATGTTATGCTTGTTTTGTAAAATTAACATTCTGGAGATGATTGGTATATAGATTTTAATTTTGTATTACATTGCGGTCGTCAAATTATTGTATAAAATATTTTCCAGTCCTCTCCTCTCAGTAAATATAGATTTCATACAGCCGAGATATTTTCTGAAATCCAACTAGAGATTTTTTTTTTTCAACTTAAAAACTAAGATTTAAAACCAGAGAAAGATAAATTACACGATTGTATGAATGTCAAATATATGAGGATCTTATTGCTAGACGAAAGAGTGCAGTCTTTCGTGTAGGTGCTGTTGCAAAGAACGAAGTTATAAAGTGATATGCTAGGGAAGAGGCTGATATTCACTATTCTGCAATGGCAAGGCCATGATCTACTCCAAAAAAAAAAGAATCCGATTTTTGAATCGGTATACTATGGATATTTACAGGGATGATATTCACCATTTTGCAATGGTAGAACAAAAAAAAATCCAAGTCATAAAGTGACATACTTCATTATATAGCAGACAAGTTACATCCCCAGAATAAATTTGTAATGGACCAGAGTAACAAAGTCAGAAAGAGTGGGGAAAATAGTACAAAATTTTATATATACATACCAAAACACATTCTGGGGATGTAAGATGTAACCTCAGTTACCTCCTCAGTTTTCAAACAGCAATGAGTCCACATTCATGCACCCCTCTGAACAATCCCATGTAAACATCACCTTATCCGTCCCAACTCCTCCACCTTGACATTACAGGCCTATCATCTTTCTCCGTCTCTACACACTACTCCGCCGTTATTGTATCATATCCTTCCCTTTTGGTCGAAAGTTAACAATTTGTGTTTTGGTTAAAAAATTCGTTCATTTATAACCAGGAATTTTCTCAAGACTTCGCTTGCCATTCAGAGAAAAAATTCCAAAACACATACCGGCCAAATACTCATCGAAACCAAAACCCCTGACCTACTTCGGAAAATTCAAACGCTAATAGGGCCACATTCAGGAACTACAACATTAGTAGAACTTCCTAACTTAATCCCACGTGAACATCCTCGTATCCTTCTCAATTCCTCCACCACCTCCTTAGCATTAGGCCTATCATCTTTCTCCGCTGCAACACACCTGAAAGCCAGCTCCGCCACAGCACCAACGCCCTCCATTGCCACCCTATCCCCCGCCAAAAACGGGTCCACAACTTCCTCCAACAATCCCATTTGTATCTTCGGCACAACCAAATCGACCAATGCCATTTCACTCTTTTCTCGCCTAGAATCCACAGCACGCATACCAGTGATCAACTCTAATAAAATCACTCCGAAACTATACACATCACTTTTCTCAGTCAATCTAAATGACTGATAATAATCAGGATCCAAATACCCCGGTGTCCCTTGCGGACCAGTCCAAACACAACCCGAACCTGGACCATTAGGCCCATTACCTGCCATTACTCCGTTTTCTTGACAAATCAATAATCTTGAAAGCCCAAAATCTCCAACTTTCACCCTCATATCTTTCTCCACAAAAATATTTGTTGAAGTCACATCTCTATGTATTATAGGTGGCAATACAGAGAAATGTAAATACTCAATTGCTAATGCAATTTGCAAAGCAATCTCAACTCTAACAATCCACTTCAAAGAGCCTTTTTTATATACACCATGTAAATGATCAGCTAATGTACCATTAGATACATAATCATATACTAAAAGTAACCCTCTAGGATCACTACAATACCCATGTAACTTAACTAAATTCGGGTGTGTAATCGACGAAAGTATCAAAATTTCATTACAAAATGACTTTGTTTTCGAGTTTTGTTTGTGCAAATGCTTCACAGCTACAATGTGACCATCAGCAAGTTGGCCTAAAAACACTGATCCAAAACCCCCATCACCAATTTTCCTTTTAGGGTCAAAATGATTAGTCGAGATTTCGAGATCATCATAAGTAAATACAGGTGGAAGTAGACTAGCTGAGCGATGTTGATGGAGAAATTGAGTTGTCGGGTCTTCTTGATTTTGTAAAGATGTGATTTTTTTCGTACGAAAAACAAATGTACCTACTGTAATAGCAATGAAAATGCATATAAAAATGAAAGATAGAGATAAAATTGTGACCTTATGAGGTGAAAATGATTGTTGATGTAGTAGTGATTGCGAGATTTTTGGTTTTGGTTTGAAACAAATAAAGGGCTTTTTAGGATCAGTAGCATTGTATCCACAAGTACCCTTGTTTATTATACATGAATTACAGCTTGAAAAGTATGAATCTTGATTTTCTTGATTTGGGCTTTGATTCCACTCAACTTCAATACCCATTTTCAAGAAATTGTCAAGGTATCCAAGAACATCAGGCTGACAATCTTGTTGAGAGATTGAGTGAGTTGTTGATGCACAGTTGTGAATAAGTTTTAGTGGGTTTTTGATGAGTTTGCATTCCCAAGAACAAAGACTACAATTTGGCAGATTTGGAGGTGAGCATTGGTGAAGATGAGAGAGCCTAGAGCAAGAAGAATCTGAGATTTTAAAAGGGGTTGATGAGAGTTTGATGGGCTGTTCAGGAATGGTGTAGAGAGGTGGAAGACAAGATTGTTTTTTGTGGTTTGGTTGAGGAAGGAGAAGGAGAGAAGTTGAGTTTAGTTCAAAGCGGAGGAGAGAGAAGCTGAGGTTGTTGATTGTGAGAGTTGAGTGTGGAGATGAGCATTTGATTGGAAATGAAGGGTGACCACAACCTGGTGAAGCTGAGAATGGATAGGGGATGGTGGTGGTGAATGGGGGACATGAATTCACTGGTGGTGATTTGCATCCTTGAGTAGTGGCCAGGAAGTAGAAAATAATCAAGAACATGGTGGTGGTGGTGGTGAAACAAAATTTTAGAAAATGGTTAGCAGGGTGGTGGAGATTAATGGGAGGGACCCTGCTGGAGATTAATGGGAGGGTTGAAGTTGGTTATATGATATAGATCTGAATATTTTGAAAATGTTGATCTAGATTTGAGTTGGGGTTGGGGAGGGTAAAATTTGAGTTAGCTTGCCTAGATTGTTGAAGTGACACTGGAGTGAATATTTGGGAGTGTGGTTAGTCTCGAGGAGGAGAGAAAAGAGAGAGGCTCACGTGAAGTGGAGGAGATTATGGGGATCAAGACAAAACTAGAGAAAATTAGTAGTAGTAGTAGTACTATAAAGGTTTAGTATGATTGTATATTTTGACCATCTATCCTCCATGTCACTTTGGTAAAAAAAGGTGACTGTGTTCATTGTTCATATCAGAAGCCATTTATTCCCAGGTGGGACCTTAAGTTAGTGGGACCTACTAAAGTGTTAGTGTCATCATGTTGAGTTTGTTTGAATGGAGTCTATAAAGTGTAGCTCAAGTTTAAAATATATGTTTAAATGCATTTTCAAAGTTTCCCAACTAATGAAGTACTCCCTCCGTCCCTCCCAAATGTTTACATTTGGGTGGGGCGCGGAGTTTAAGAAAAATGATAAAATAGTGGAAAAAGTTGAAAAAATGAGTAAAGTAGTGGGACCGATTAATATTATATGTATAAAGTGGGTATAGTGGAGGAAAGTAGTGGATGTAGTTAATTTAAAAATTATAAAAACTTTACTATTTTTGGAAAATTTTGAAATGTAAACAATTGGAAGGGACATCCAAAAAAGGAAAGTGTAAACAAATGGGAGGGACAGAGGGAGTATTTTTTTAATTTGGTTTTATGGAATAAGGACTCCACAGATTTATGAAGAATGTATCATGTAATGTGACTGAATAAATCATTTGTAAATACTTCATATGTAAATACTTTTATATATGTAAATACACTGATCAACCCAAAGGCAAAACATATGTAAATACTTTTATATATACATATATATTCTTGAAATACTAAAAAAAAAGTGCAAAAATAATTAGGCACTATTGTAATAAAAACCTTGTAGATGTGTAAATGTGGGCATGATATGTTTGTTTAAATTGAGATAAATGTGTTGTCTTGTAGTATTGGGCCCAAACAGGAAAAAGATGAATCAGAAAAGCTGCCATGAACATGGGCCGGTATGATTGAACATTGTAATTTTATCTTATAAAAATTACATACGTAAGCCATTTACCAATTGCTTCATCGCTATATTCTTTTATGGCAATTTACGTGCAACATAACAATAACCGATCTATGCTTTCCTCATTCATCTTGCTTATAGCACATCAGTGCTAAAATATCGGTTTGAATCAAGAAATTTCAATTTAATTAATAAAAATAATAAGTTTTTTAATATAGTTTCATATTAAAAATATTATTTTCATTATATATTTTATATTAAAATTTTATTTTCATTCCCAACAACCAAGCTGTAAACTCACATTACAAACATAACTGAACAATGTCATTAGCGGACGAGGGCAAGAGAGCATTAGCAAAAAGCAAAACGAATATTATTGTGCTCGAGAAACTCCTTAGGCTATTGCTCTATTTTTCAGTATATAAGATTTCGATATAATGTTTAACTGTGTCTAGTTTCTTGGCATGTTATTTCGCTCCTGTCATGTATATTTTCGTGTCATGTTTTGTTCGTGTCTTATATTCAAAAACTAAATACAAAATTGACCCATTTAGGATTTGTATTTTGATTTGTATTATTTCGTGTTCGTGTAACTCCGTGGTCCCGTCGTTCTCATATCATATTTCCTGTACAATTGAATATTAATATAAATTTTAAATAAATAAATGTAAATATTGATTTTTTAAGTAAAAAGTTTAAAAATTATACAAAATTTGCCCTTTTAAACTATTCATACTTGTAATATTTTAAAACTATGCATTATTTTACAAGTATTTATTATAAATATCCATATTTATATTTACATTTAATTATTATAAATATATTTATTTGTGTAACTCGTGTCGTGTTGTGTGTTCAAAGATTAAACATCGTGTATTAAAAATGTAAACGCACACACATAGAATTCTCGTGTCGTATTCATGTCGTGCAAAAAAATATCGGGATTTGCTACTGATAGTACATGCAGCTCCCGCATGGACCAGGTCTGGACTCCTAACTCAATCCAGTCCCGCACACTGCTAGTCCTAACTGGCCCAGTCCCCCAAGCCCAATCTTGGGAAATCACAGAACTTGAGACACTTGTCTAAGCACATGATAGAGGCAGCTGTCACCCATCAATCATGGGAATAATCAGGGCACGTGTCAGAGGATCCTCAGAATATTCCTCATCCAGTCCCGCGCTGACACGTGTAAAGCATCCACTCCAGACAGGTGTCCTCCGCTCCTAGAACCAATGGCTACGATTCAAAGGTACCAACCCCAAAACCCTATCTTTGGGCTATAAATAGCCCAAGAAGGTGAGGGTTTGGGGTTAATCACTCTCACACTCATATACACACGCAGCCACCCTGCATTCCTATCTATCTCCATCTTCCCCAAAAGCGAGTTCTTACTCTCACACCGGAGGCGCCACGGGATCCAAACCCCCCTTCCGGTGTTATTTTGTAAGAGCCCCACCACAACTACACCTCCATAGCGGCGAAGGATCCAGGCACGGCGTCGGAGGAGTAGCCCCGCCACCAGGAGTTATCATTTGTGCATGCAGCTCCCGCAAGGACCAGGTCCGGACTCCTAACTCAATCCAGTCCCGCACACTGCTAGTCCTAACTGGCCCAGTCCCGCAAGCCCAATCTTGGGAAATCCCAGCACGTGAGGCACTTGCCTAAGCACATGATAGAGGCAGTTGTCACCCATCAATCATGGGAATAATCAAGGCACGTGTCAGAGGATCCTCTGAACATTCCTCATCCAGTCCCGCGCTGACACGTGTAAAGCATCCACTCCAGCCAGCTGTCCTCCGCTTCTAGAACCATTGGCTACGATTCAAAGGTACCAACACCAAAACCCTATCATTGGGCTATAAATAGCCCAAGAAGGTAAGGGTTTGAGGTTAATCACTCTCTCACACTCATATACACACACAACCATCTTGCGTTCCTATCTATCTTCATCTTCCCCAAAAGCGAGTTCTTACTCTCACACCGGAGGCGCCGCGGGACCCAAACCTCCCTTCCGGTATTATTTTGTAGGAGCCCCACTACAGCTACACCTCCATAGCGGCGAAGGATCCAGACACAACGTCGAAGAAGCAGCCCCACCACCAGGAGTTAACATTTGGCGCTAGAAGGAGGGGGCTCTCCATCCTTGGGTCTCGGTGCCTCTGGATTCACCTTCATCAACAAGCTCTTGAAAGAGTCCATTATTTTGACTTGTAAGAACCCAAGCAACCAAACTCTCTCATAAATATGAATGTTATTTATTTAAGCCACATGTTAGGAATATGTGTATTAGTTTGATGATAAGTTAAACAAAACACTTAAGTAGAAATCTAGTGTTTGTAGCCTCAACGGATAAGACCATTTTGGCTATCCGTTGAAGGAGTAGCTTTACTTAGAAATAATTTTAGTATTGTAGCACATTTCAGTCTCTGTATTTAAGTTGTACTTCTTAGATGTTGTGGGAAATTATCAGTCATGTTGACTACTAGTGGATATGCAAATAGGAGGGCTAATTGTAAATATTTCATGCCTTGTAATTTTGTATAAGTGAAAAAGTATCAACTGATATTAAAGACCTTCAACGGATAAGAAACAAAGCTTCAACGAATGTCTCTAAAGCTTCAACGGATAACATCCATCAACGGATAAGTGCTTCAACGGATAAAGCTTCAACTGCTAATGCATCAACGGATAAAGCTTCAACGGATGCTTAGTTCAATAGTAGTTGATAGTGACAATTCATAAGCTGACAGAGGCACATGGGTTGACAGAGACAAACTGGAATGTGGCAGCCTCTAGGAGGAATCAAGAAAATACAGTATTTCCATTCTGGTGCAAACAAGGAAGTATTCAAAGATTCATAGCTAAACCTAAATTGCATTGGATAGAGAAATGAAGAAGAAACATGTGAAGAATCTTTTAATTGTATTTTACAGTTTTGTCTTCACTTGTAAACTTGGTGATATATAAACCAAGTAGCAGTTAGTAATAAGATGTGAATTTTCCAGAGCTGTTTAGAAAAATCCAGAGAGAAAATCATCTAGTTTGTACTAGGAAGCAGCTGTGATTTAATTCTTTGAATCACAGATTTTCTGAAATAACACATCTCTGGTGGAACAACAAATCCACCAGAAAAGTTTTTAAGTCTGTTGTGTTCTTTACATTTGTGCTTGAATATATATCTGTCTGCATCAGCTCAAAGCAATTCACACACACTTACTCATCAAAACACATAGACTAGAAACGGCTCAAAACTTGAAAAAGTTTTGAGATTTACATTCAACCCCCCTTCTGTAAATCTCATTGTTAGTTCACTGGGAATAACAATTGGTATCAGAGCAAGCTCTTAACATACAAAGAGTTTAAAGATCTATTATGCTAACATCATGAGTGCACAGAAGAATCCTCCTGCTACCAACAAGAGTAGGAAGGATATTGGTATAAAGATTCCAATCCTGGAAAAAGATAACTATCATCACTGGAAAGTGAAGATGCATTTACATTTACTGTCTCAGGATGAAAGCTACATCAACTGCATTGAAAATGGTCCTCACATTCCTCACAAAGTGGCCACAGCTGCTACTGCAACAGTTGATGTTGGACAGTCCATTCCCAAGCCAAAAGCAGAATGGACTATTGAAGACATGGAAGAAATTCGCAAGGACAAGAAAGCCATGAACATTCTGTTTAATGGCTTAGATCAAGATATGTTTGACAATGTCATCAATAGCCAAACTGTAAAGGAAGTTTGGGATACTGTGTAAATCATCTGTGAAGGTACTGAGCAGGTTAGAGAGAACAAGATGCAGCTTCTTATTCAACAGTATGAATATTTTCACTTTGAAGAAGGAGAATCATTAAATGATACCTTCAACAGATTTCAGAAACTGTTAAATGGATTGAAGCTGTATGGTAGAGTGTACCAAGTCAAAGATTACAACTTAAAATTTCTGAGGTCTCTACCAAAGGAATGGAAGCCTATGACTGTTTCTCTAAGAAATTCTCAAGATTATAAGAACTTCACACTTGAAAGATTATATGGAATTTTGAAGACTTATGAACTTGAGATGGAGCAAGATGAGCTGTTGGAAAAGGGAAAGAGAAAAGGAGGATCAGTTGCACTTGTAGCTGACAATGAGAAGATTGAAGCCAGGAATGAGGAGAAGACAATACCAAGTCTCAAAATTGGCACAAGCAAATCAGAATCAAGCAAGGGAAAAGAGCAAGTAGCTGAGGATGAAGACAATTCCAGTCAAGATGACTTTGATGATGTTGATGAACATCTGGCTTTTCTGTCCAGGAGGTTTGCAAAGATGAAATTCAGGAAAAATACAAAATTCACTAAGTCAAACAAAAACATGGTGGACAAATCTAAGTTTAAATGTTATAATTGTGGCATTACTGGACACTTTGCAAATGAGTGCAGGAAGCCAACCTCTGATAAGAAGAAATTTGAGCAAGTTGATTACAAAAAGAAGTATTTTGATTTGCTCAAACAAAAGGAAAGAGCTTTTCTCACTCAAGATGATTGGGCAGCAGATGGAGCCAATGAAGATGATGATATGGAATATGTCAACCTAGCCCTGATGGCTAATTCTGATGAAAATGAAACTAGTTCATCAAGCAACCAGGTAATTACTACTGACCTCTCTCAGCTTTCTAAAAATGAATGCAATGAAGCCATAAATGATATGTCCAATGAATTATATCATTTGCGTGTTTCCCTTAAATCACTAGCTAAAGTAAACACAAGGATCAAAGAGAATAATGTGTTTTTAAGTGATAGGAATGCTGTGTTAGAGGATCAGGTAATTGAGCTTGAAAAGATCAAACTTAAATGCTTGACTGTTGAGAGTGAACTAGAAGAAGTTGTTAAGAAAGTAGAAATTCTTTTTAAACAGTTAGAAAGTGAGCAAGAGGTAATCAAGACCTGGAAAACATCTAGGGATGTTAGTGTTCAAATTGCCAAAGTTCAGGGAATTGAATCATTCTGTGAGAATGCCTGGAAGAAAAACAAAAAGGAGTTAGAATTAATTGATGGATTATCAACGGATGTGGAGTCAACGGATGATGAAAGTTATCCGTTGAAGGAAGAAAAAGAGCATCCGTTGAAGGCTCATCAATTAAAACAGGCAAGTGATTCTAAAAAGAAAAATTTCAATAAGAAGGATGGTTCAACTTTCAAGAACTTTGTCAAAGAAGGAGCTAGCACATCCAAAGATGCCAGTAAGGTGAACATAGGACACATGACTTTAGATCAGCTGAAAAATAGGCTTAAATTGGTTGAGGATAAAAAGGAAACTAAAAGAAAATCTAATAGAAATGGGAAGGTAGGGATTAATAAACACAACAATTACACACCTGATAAGTATGCTCCTAGAAAAAGCTGTATGCATTGTAAAAGTGTTAATCATCTATCTGATAACTGCAAATTTGTTAAGAATGCTCCCATGCCTTTAATTCCCTCCATGCCTAACATGTCTATGTCACCTCTGCATGTTATGCCTGTTATGTCTCATCAGAATCCTCATGCACATTTTGCAAACATGCCATATGTTAATAATCCTTATTTTACTGCATTCAGTATGCCTCAGATGCCATACAACATGCCTATATGGAATAATATGTTTGCACAATCCATGCCTTATCAAATTCAATTAAATTTGATAAATGATTCTGTGACTAACCCTACTCTTCAACCAACTACATCTGAGATCAAGGTTGACCCAAAGTTACCTAAGTCAAAAGATGCAGGAGGAATGAAGTCTAGGAAAAAGACTAACAAGGCTGGACCCAAGGAAACTTGGGTACCAAAATCAACTTGATTGATTTTGTTGTGTGCAGGGAAAAAGAAGGAATCTATGGTACTTGGACAATGGCTGTTCAAGACACATGACAGGAGATTTCACCCTGCTCACAGAGTTTAAGGAGAGAGCTGGCCCTAGCATAACCTTTGGAGATGACAACAAAGGGTTCATTATGGGATATGGCTTGATTTCAAAAGAAAATGTCATCATTGATGAAGTTGCATTAGTTGATGATCTCAAACATAATTTATTGAGCATCAGTCAACTATGTGACAGAGGGAATACTGTTTCCTTCAATTCTGAAGCCTGTGTTGTCACAAGTAAGAAGGACAACAAAGTGGTTCTAACTGGAGTTAGAAAAGGGAATGTGTATTTAGCTGACTTCAACTCTACAGATGCAGAATCAATTACTTGTCTTTTCAGCAAAGCAAGTCCAGTTGAAAGTTGGCTATGACACAAGAAGCTATCCCATTTGAATTTCAAAACAATGAATGATCTAGTCAAAAAGGACTTAGTTAGAGGATTGCCTCTAGTAGAATTCACAAGGGATGGGCTATGTGATGCTTGTCAGAAAGGAAAGCAAAAGAAAGTATCATTCAGTAAGAAGCTTGAATTTGCAATTGATGAACCACTACAACTGCTACACATGGATCTTTTTGGACCAGTCAATTTCAAGGAAAAGATATTGCCTAGTGATTGTAGATGATTTCTCAAAGTTTTCATGGGTTCATTTTCTTGGATCAAAGGATGAAGCTAGTGAAATCATTATCAATCATATCAAGTAAGTCAACAATCATCCTGATTTCAAAGTAAGGAATATTAGGAGTGACAATGGAACAGAGTTCAAGAATTCAACCATGAAGTTGTTCTGTGAAAAAAATGGGATCATGCATGAGTTCTCAGCTCCAAGGACTCCACAACAAAATGGTGTGGTGGAAAGGAAGAACAGATCACTAATTGAAGCTGCAAGAACAATGCTTGAAGAGTCAAAACTCCCAACATACTTTTGGGTTGAGGCTGTTAACTGTGCATGTTACACTCAGAATATTTCTCTAATTAATCAGGCAAAAGGCATGACTCCCTATCAATTGTTCAAGAGAAGAAAACCAACTTTAAACTTTCTGCATGTCTTTGGTTGCAAATGCTACATTCTAAGGAATCAACCTGATCACAAAGGAAAGTTTGATGCAAAGGCTGATGAAGGAATATTTGTTGGTTATTCTGATGGAAAATCATATAGGGTCTACAATCTAAGAACCAACATTGTCATGGAATCTGTGCATGTTGTGTTTGATGATAAAAAGATTGATGGACTAACAGATGAGGGACATCATGAAGGACTCAAATTTGACAACATTGAGATATATTGTGATGATAGTGAAAATGAGAATGATGAAGAAGGCACCTCGAGAAGAATATAAAATCTGCCTTTGGATAATGCATAGAATGCTGCATCCGTTGAAAGTCTTAATTCAGCTTCCGTTGATAGAAACAATGCAGCATCCGTTGAAAGACAAAGTGCATCATCCGTTGAAGTTCATAATGAAGCATCCGTTGATCATAGTATGTCAACGGATAATCAATTCACTTCATCAGTTGATAGAACTCCCAACTCCTTTCAAAGGAACAACAACTCAGGGGGAGTCTTAACCAATCAACATTTTATCTCACATCATGACAATACTGTGGCAACCTCATCTAGAGTCAATCTACCACCTCAAAGGAAATGGACCAAGGATCACCCTTTTGAACTGATCATTGGTGATGCTACATCTAAAGTGCAAACTAGAAGGGCTACTCAAGATGAATGTCTGTATAGTAGCTTTCTGTCACAGGAGGAACCTAAGAGAGTGGAAGAAGCTCTATTGGATCCAGATTGGATTTTAGCAATGCAAGAGGAGCTAAACCAATTTGAGAGGAACAAAGTATGGAAGCTGGTACCCAAACCAAAGAACAAGAGTTCTATTGACACAAAATGGGTATTCAGAAATATGATGGATGAAAATGGCATTGTCATAAGGAATAAAGCCAGATTGGTTGCTAAAGGCTATTCTCAATAAGAGTGAATAGATTTTGATGAGACATTTGCTCCAGTTGTCAGACTTGAAGCCATCAGAATCTTTCTAGCCTATGCAGCCCATGCCAATTTTAAGGTCTATCAAATGGATGTCAAGAGTGCATTTCTAAATGGGGAATTGGAGGAAGAAGTTTATGTAAGCCAACCTCCAGGATTTGAAGATCCAAATTTTCCAGACTATGTGTATTATCTGTTGAAAACACTCTATGGACTAAAGCAAGCACCTAGAGCCTGGTATGAGACTTTGTCAAAATTTCTCATAGATAATCACTTCACAAGAGGTACCGTTGACAAAACTCTTTTCTTTAGAAATGTTAATGGCTCTACAATACTTGTTCAAATTTATGTAGATGATATTATATTTGGATCTACAGATGATAAGCTTTGTAAAAAGTTTGATAAGTTAATGCAAAGTAAATATGAAATGAGCATGATGGGAGAGCTAACTTATTTTCTTGGTTTACAAGTTAAACAAGTTAGTGGTGGAATTTTCATTAGTCAAACCAAATATATTTATGATCTTTTAAAGAAGTTTGACTTAATGGGTTGTTCATCTTCAAAAACTCCCATGGCCACTGCCACCAAGCTTGAATTAAACAAGGCTGAAAAGTCTGTGGACATTTCAAGTTATAGAGGCATGGTTGGCTCACTTTTATATTTAACTGCTAGTAGACCTGATATAATGTTTTCTACATGTCTCTGTGCTAGATTTCAAGCTGACCCTAAAGAGTCTCACCTAGTAGCTATTAAAAGGATTTTCAGATATCTCAAAGGGACTTCAATTCTAGGAATTCGGTACCCTAGAGAATCTGGTTTTGATCTAATTGGCTACTCAGATGCAGATTATGCACGTTGCAAAATAGACAGGAAAAGCACAACTGGCACTTGTCAATTTCTAGGAAATAAGCTTGTATCATGGTTCAGCAAGAAGCAAAATTTTGTTTCTACATCAATAGCTGAAGTTGAGTACATTGTTGCTGGTAGTTACTGTGCACAGATACTGTGGATGAGGAATCAACTATTTGACTATGGACTAATTGTTGACAAAATTCCTATGTTCTGTGACAACACAAGTGCCATTGCCATTACTGAAAATCCAGTGCAGCACTCAAGAACCAAGCACATTGACATCAAGTACCACTTCATTAGGGAACATGTGATGAAAGGTACAGTGGAACTTCATTTTGTTCCAAGTGAAAAGCAGATTGCAGACATATTTACCAAGCCACTTGATGAATCAACATTCACAAGATTAATAAGTGAGCTAGGTATGCTTAATTATTCATAAATTTATGTCCTCATTATAATCTGCTTTGAAGCCTGAAATGAATTTGCTGCAAGAACAAAGTTGGCTTTAAGAAAAGATTATTCTATCAATGGATATTCCCTATCCGTTGAAAGCCAAAATTGTTCTATCAATGGATGTTCATTATCCGTTGAAAGACAAATACATTTCTGGTAATTTTATCCTTCAACGGATAAAAACTGTGTTAATCTTCAACGGATAACTATTTACCTCATCCGTTGAAGTGTCACATCAGTTACTTTAAATGAGTCACAGCCGTTGATTCTTTTACTTAACCGTTGATATATATATACACAGGTGTATGTAATTCTATTAAAGGCAGCTTTCAGAATTTCTACAGTTTTCTTTATTCTCAAACGGCTGTAATTTATTTAAAAGTATCATTTAATCATTTTATTTACGTTTTAATTCAAGAAAGTATAAAAGCCCATTGAATTCTTATTTTCACTTTACGCTTTCTTACAATTTTTATTCTCTTTCTCTCCCAAAACTCTCAATCGTTTCTCTGCAACCTCTACTCACAACTATGGCACCAGTAGTCAAGATTATGTCTCAGTCTGGATTTGTTTATGAAAAGAACAATTTCGTAGCATTGGTTGAAAAGAATGAAGCCCACTCTGATTATCACAAGATGATGGACTTCATCAAAAACTGTAAACTAAGCTATGCAATGCTGGAAGCCCCAACAATCTACTGTAAGGTAATTGAGGAGATTTGGACAACTGCAGAGTTCAACTCCACAGATATGACCATTGCTTTCTCTCTCAAAGGTAAGGATTACTGTATTAACTGTGATGATATACAGTCTTGCTTTAAGTTGTCTGAGAATAATGCCATGACACCACACACTGATAAAGATGTATCTGCTATGTTAGATTCCATAGGCTATTCTTTTGATTCTGCTAGTTTAGGAAGCATTAGAAGAAAGGGCCTTAGGAAAGAATGGAGTTTTCTTGGAGATGCCTTTATCAAGGTTTTCTCTGGGAAGATTAACAATTTTGATGTCATAACTTCATCTCTTGTTAATATGCTCTACATGCTAGTTTCTGATAGGTACTTTAATTTTAGCAACTATGTCATGCTAGAATTAGGTTCCAGGTTAGGTAACAAAGCTAATAGACCACATAACATCTACTATGCTAGATTTTTTATGTTTTGGCTAACCATGTTGCTGAAGGTTTGGTCATAACTAATGAGAGCAATAAACTAAAATGTTGGGCACAAGAGAAAAGGGTCCTTGCAGACCTTTTGAGAATCAACCTCAACAACCAGGTGCCATTGGTATATTTACCAATTATGAATGCACCTCAGGTAAGTGAGGTAAATACTTCTGCAACTCTTACATCTTTCACCCCTATTATTTCTTTGTCTTCTAGTGTGGCAATGAAATATGTGTCTTTGTCCCAACAGATTCCTACCAAAGCCACCAAAACTAAAATTCCAAAACACAAGTCAAAGAAAACCACCTCTGTTGTTTCTCAAAAGACAACAGTTGTAATAACTACCAAAAACCCTGAAGGAAATGAACAGGGTGTGAGTGGTGAGGGGAGGGGTGAACATCAAGAAACCCCCCAGGATAAGGTGGGAGATGTGAGTGGTACCCTAGCCAGCCAAGCCACAGTTTCTCAAAAGACTGTGGTGGTTCAAAAGGAGTCAAACACATCCCTAGTTGCATCCTCCCAAAAGGGTGCAGCTATTGAAAATAGTCCCCAACCAGGGACACAGAACAAAAGAGGGAGGGACACTGAAGCCACACATTCACCAATTAAAGCCTTTTTAAGAAGAAAGAAGGCCAAAACCCTAGTTTCCACACAGGGGGCACACACTGCATAGATACATCCACCTGTATCTTTGCCTTCTCAAATTCAGCTTGATGTGGCTCCAGCAAATATGGAGTCACAGCCCCATTCTCTCATAATAGACACACAACAATCACCAAATTCTCCATCACGATCTCTGGATGTGGATATGATATTCACATCAATTCCTGATTCTCCCTCTTTAAAACTCAGGGAGGAGCCCCACTCAAATCCTGGTGATCATCATCTTTTAGATGATTTGTTGGATCATCAGCCAATTCTTTCAGACTTAGTTGAAGAATCTGTGTCACCTCACTTAAAATCAATTCACACAGATTCAACAATTATGTCACTTTCCATATCTACATCTTTTCCTTCTTCAACGGATATTTCTCATCCGTTGACAAGTGGTTGCTCTTCGACGGATAAGTTTAACAGCAGTTATCCGTTGATATCATCAGTTTCCACTTCAACGGATACTCCCTATCCGTTGATGGTCTCTACACATATAACTAATTATATTCCAAGTGTAGAAGACATGGTTACTGTACAATCACTTCTAGGATTGAGGGAAGGGAGTGATAATTTGAGTGAGAGGCTGGGTTGCTCCCAGGCAAAATGAGAGGTTGAGAGTCAAAATATGCATGTTATTTCTTCCAGCATGGCAAAAGTAAGTGAGGGGAGTGCCACCTTAGTAGGTGAGGGTGAGGGTGTGTGTGAGCCAGGGGGAGTCCCTGATGCAAGAATATAGAGAAAATGAGAGAAAGGCAGGTACAGAAGCTATAAGGGTGGATCCAGCCATTGCTAGTGAGTCAATGATTGTGGATGATGCTGAAAAGGGAAGAAAATTTCAGCAACATTACAAAGCTGAAATTGATAACATTTCCTTGGATGCTAACACTTTTACTCATCATGTTTCAGCCTATCAACCGTTGGCTGCTCAGGGCAATGTGGAGGCAGAGCAGACTTTGAACATAATGCACACTTCAGAATCTCTTCAAAGATAAAACTGCTGTTAATAGGATGCCTTCTCAAGCTGGTGAGCCATCTGAAGAATTTGAAGTAAATTCTAATGATGATGACTCTAATTCTTTGGATGGGAGCATGAACTTAGGGGGAGATGCATGCCCAAGTTCTGTTCCAAATCTACCTGAATGGGCATGGGCAAAGGAATCTACACCAGGGCAGTTTGGTGTAGCTTTGGTCAAGCAAGTAATGACTATTCAAAAGGCCCTTCAGGAGACTACAGATGCTGGTACAAAGGCTATTCTCCAAGCTCATCTAGACTCTCTGCATCTCCTGCAGTTGCAGCATCTCAGACAGAATTTGAGTGTGGATGAACTCAAAAGGGATATTGCTGATCTGAAATCCTACAATTCTGAGAAGTTGGATTCAGTTATGCCTTATGATACTATGCATGATTTGTTGCTGAGATTGAGGAGAGAATCTGATGCTGACAAGAGGCTGGCCAGGTTGGAAAACAGAGTTCAAATCATTGAAGACTCTATGGTCACCATTCTTTAGAATCAACAATCTCAGACAAATCTACTAATGCAGCTGGCAAAAGCACAAGGCTTGACCCCTATCCTTGATGATAACAAAAAGGGGGAGAATAAATGGGAAGGGGAAGGAGAGCCATCAACAACAGTTCAAATATCTAAAGTGCTAGTTCCTACCATCACCATTTCTCCAACTATTCAAATCAAAGGAAAGCTTGATGGAATTGATCTAATCCAGATAGCAGCAGCTGAGATAAAAGTCAAAGAGCAAAGGAGGAAAATTGATGAAAGGGTGCAACAAATCTTTGGTTCTACAACTTCTAAATCACAATCTGTGAAGCATAGCACAAAGGTGGAGCCAATCATTATGGAGCTAAAGCCAGTATGGAGGAATAAGGTTGGAGAGACTTCTTCCAAGAATCTGAAACCTATGGTTCTCAAGCCCAACAACAGATTCAATAAGGACTCTACAAAGAACCCTCTAAGCCTTGCTCAGCTAAAAGAAGTGGACTTTCCTCTTCCAAAGCCTGATGAAGACAAGGTTTTGGGTGGTAATATCATGAAGCACAAGGAGACCAAGGATGTGGTTGAAAGGATGAACATGGCTATTATCTTTAGAGAGGGAAAGAGTATATGTGTGATACAAGGACATCCCAAATTCTCAATAGCCAAGAGGGAAGAAGCCAGAAGGTTGAAGGAAGAAGCTAAAAAGCTAAAGGCTGACAAAAGAGCACAAACAAAGTTTGAAAAACAGCTAAAGTCAAGTCAAGCGGAAGAAAAGAAAGAAATTGAAGACAAGAGTGAAGATGTAGGTATGGGGGCCATGATTAGTGATGATGTGGAAGAAAGAAGTAAGGAAAGAAAGGAATGGCAGAAAGGGAACAGAAAGAAGGCCAATGTAAAAAGAAAGATGGTAGATGAGACTGAAGAAACCCAATCAAAATCCAAACCACTACCTTCTATTCCTGAACCCATTGTGCCTGACCCCTTCATAAACATCCATGGTGAAACAATCACTCCTAAGGAGGAACCAATTGATTGGGACACCATCAAATTGCCCACCTTCTTAACCACTTCTCCACCATCAAAGAAACAGAAAAGGAAAATCAAATCAACACCTCCTCTAACCTCAATCAAATTCACTCAGAAGCCTAAGCCTAAGACACAAGCCTCAAAAGATGATTATGTTCACATTTGTGACATAAAAGAATTTTCAGACATTAAACTCTATTTGGATGAGCTGGAGGAAGTAAGGGGAATAGATGCCTATAGACAGCTTCCAGAAAGACTAGTGTTCAAATATAAAGGAAGTGGGGAAAGGACTTGGCCTCTCTACAGGATTCTGAATGAAGGCTACTCTACCTTGGTTAGAGTCTACTCAGCCATAAAAAGGGATTCTGGCTTTACCAGGACTGCCAAGACTGAGATTCTCAACAAGATTGCCAGCATAAGGAAGACTTGGTGGGAGCCCAATGCCTTGCCTAGAACATTACTCATCCAAGAAAGAGGAATCACAGTTCATAAAACACCTCATTGGTTGATGGAGTTCAGAGACAATAAAGGAGTCAGAAGATTTTTCAGACTTGAAGATCAGCTCAAGATTGCCAGTAATGAAACTCTCAAGGATATGCAATCTAAGTTGGACATCAATGAAGAAGATGAAGCTGAGTTCTACAGACAACTTCAACTCCAAATAGAGGAGAATGACAGGAGGCTAGGAAAGAAAACAAGGGATCAAAGGAAAAGAAATTAATCTGCTCAGGCTAAAGGAGCACCCTTGGAAACAATGTAATTCTTCAATTCCATCTCAGTATACACATTTTTGCAGCACTTTTGAATTTCTGCTTTATTACAGTTCATATGTTTATTAAGTGTTTTGTTATCATCAAGTTAAACCCAAATTTATGCCTACAGTTCTAGTAGACATAAATAGGGGGAGATTGTTATGAATATGTGTATTAGTTTGATGATAAGTGAAACAAAACACTTAAGTAGAAATCTAGTGTTTGTAGCCTCAACGGATAAGACCATTTTGGCTATCCGTTGAAGGAGTAGCTTTATTTAGAAATAATTTTAATATTGTAGCACATTTCAGTCTCTGTATTTAAGTTGTACTTCTTAGATGTTGTGGGAAATTATCAGTCATGTTGACTACTAGTGGATATGCAAATAGGAGGGCTAATTGTAAATATTTCATGCCTTGTAATTTTGTATAAGTGAAAAAGTATCAACTGATATTAAAGACCTTCAACGGATAAGAAACAAAGCTTCAACGGATGTCTCTAAAGCTTCAACGGATAATATCCATCAACGGATAAGTGCTTCAACGGATAAAGCTTCAACTGCTAATGCATCAACGGATAAAGCTTCAATGGATGCTTAGTTCAATAGCAGTTGATAGTGACAATTCATATGCTGACAGAGGCACATGGGTTGACAGAGACAAACTGGAATGTGGCAGCCTCTAGGAGGAATCAAGAAAATGCAGCATTTCCATTCTGGTGCAAACAAGGAAGTATTCAAAGATTCATAGCTAAACCTAAATTACATTGGATAGAGAAATGAAGAAGAAACATGTGAAGAATCTTTTAATTGTATTTTACAGTTTTGTCTTCACTTGTAAACTTGGTGATATATAAACCAAGTATCAGTTAGTAATAAGATGTGAATTTTCCAGAGCTGTTTAGAAAAATCCGGAGAGAAAATCATCTAGTTTGTACTAGGAAGCAGCTGTGATTTAATTCTTTGAATCACAGATTTTCTGAAATAACACATCTCTGGTGGAACAACAAATCCACCAGAAAAGTTTTTAAGTCTGTTGTGTTCTTTATATTTGTGCTTGAATATATATATGTCTACATCAGCTCAAAGCAATTCACACACACTTGCTCATCAAAACACATAGACTAGAAACTGCTCAAAACTTGAAAAAGTTTTGAGATTTACATTCAACCCCCCTTCCGTAAATCTCATTGTTAATTCACTGGGAATAAAACCACATTTGTGTATGCTCGTTGTTTTAGGCCACATTTGTGTGAGCCCTGTTTCGTTGATTTAAGCCACGTTTGTGTGTGCTATTGTTAGTTTTGATTGTTTTAAAACCCCGATTTTGCTCTACTTTGCATATTGTCTTTGTGTTCTAGAACCCACCTGCACTCATTCTACCACATAGTTAAGTAGTCCCAGAAGATTGTTTAAACTAATCCCTGAAAGCTGTTTGTTACTGCTTGTTGTTGTTCTGAATAGTTTTTGCGATTTTCGAAAAGCAACCTTAGATCAATATTGTTAGTTGGAAACTTTCGTTAGTTGTTGTTGGTATTTTTGAGACAATGGCAAGAGCAGGGAAGCATAATTCTGGGAGACCCTCTGCTAGCACTCAGGTCCAAGAGCCGGACCACTCCCAGGCTCAAGACCCGGGAGCCGACCAAGAAACACTCCAGGAGCAACCATTGCAACACACTCCAGTTATGGAGAGGATTTTCAACACTCGGGACGCCAGGACCCTCATTACACTGAACCAATACAAGTACACTAATGTCCCGGTGGCTGACGAGCACATGGCAACCTCACAAGTAATGAGTTGGCAGAAGCCATCCGGCTCTACAGGCAGGAGCAAACCCGGCTCCACGAAGAAGTCGAACTTGAGGAAGAACCAGAGGAGTCCGGGGACTCCCATCAATTTAAGAGATCTTTCTTTGACCGAATTGGAGCTAAGGGGAAAAAGAACAAAAAGGATCAGGGAAATAAGAAATAAACAAAAGCGGCCAAGCAAAAAAGGTTAGAAGAAATGCGGGAGCAAATCAGAAAGGAAGAAGAAGAAAATCTCGAACCAAATATACAGAAGAGAATGCAGTTAGAAGAAGAAAAGCTACTGGCCAAGTCAAGGACCAAAAGAGCCTGGAGAGGTCCCACTTCGGAGCTGATTTCCAATGACGAAGAAGAGGAGAAGCAGAAAGACCTAAAAGATATGATCTATGAACTGCAAAGGAAGATGGACAGATACTCGGGAGTAGAAATTTGGGAAATATTAACTCCTTTCAGCCACTCCTTGGAGGCAATTCCCCGGCAGCGGGACCTGAAGCACTACAATTTCGACTCTTTTGACGGTCTGGGAGACCCAGAAGAACACTTGAACTACTTTGAGCAGATTGCACAAATATATTACTACAATGACTTGACAAAATCAAGGTTCTTCGCATCAACTCTTAAGGGAGGGGCCCAAAGATGGTTCAGTAGGATCCCCTCCCGCAAATTCATAGTTGGAAAGGGTTCCGCGCATCTTTTCTCCGAAGATTTCGAGCAAACAAGACACATGAAATACATATGTGTCACTTGGAAACAATCCTCCAGCATGACAATGAGTCCCTATCAGCCTATATGTGTCGGTTCCAGGAAGAAATCAACAAGGTCTCGAACTTGGATGAGCGCGAAGCTCTGAGCATCTTCAGGAGAAACTTAGATCTGGAGCCCAACGAAAGATACATAGTAGAATTGATCAATAAGGAGCCACAAAGTCTGGCAGCAGCTTACTCCATGGTTGCCCGATTCATAAAGAAAACTGATATACTCCAGGAAATGAGGATGACCCGTAGTGGGGGATCCAGGAGTAAGAACACTGATGACTGACCGAAAGGCGGTTACCAATAGGACAAGAAGTTCCAGCAAAACCAACAGAACCAAGAAAGACAAACTACTCCACTCTTTCAGAGACTCGGTCTTAAGCCGGAGTCCAAGAGCGATACAGGACCCGCGAAGCAGCCCCGGGAGCTGAAGCAGGAGACGGACTAGACTCCTCTCAACATAACCCAGGAAGAAATCTTGAAGAAAGTAAAAGACAAACTGTTATTCCTAGAGGACTAACAATGAGATTTACAGAAGGGGGGGTTGAATGTAAATCTCAAAACTTTTTCAAGTTTTGAGAAGTTTATTAAAGCAGTGTGTTCTAGATGAACAAGTGTATGAATTGCTTTGAGCTAATGCAGACAGATATATATTCAAACACAAAATGTAAAGAACACAACACACTTTAAAAACTTTTCTGGTGGATTTGTTGTTCCACCAGAGATGGTATATTAGAAAATTTGTGTTCAACAATGTTGATCACAGCTGCATCCTAGTACAAACTAGATGAATTTTCTCTCAAGATATTTCTTAACAGCTCTGGAAAATCTCTCTCTAATTACTAGCTTCTTCTTGGTTTATATATATTACCAAGTGTACAAGTGAAAAACAATATATAAAATTACAATAGTAAAATAAGTTCTTCACTTGCTTCTTTTCCTGTTCACTCAAGTACTTTGTTGACTATTGCAACTTTGTACTAAAGAAGAACGGCTGCTTTTTCTGTTGATCCTGAAATTCGGCTACCACATCTCAGGTTTTCTCTGTCAACCCACGTGCCTCTGTTTGTAGGTACAACTACCACTTATCAACGGCTAATTAGCAGAACATCCGTTGAAGCTTTCATCCGTTGATGACTTCATCCGTTGAAGGATGTTATCCGTTGAAGCTTTCATCCGTTGATGCTCTCATCCGTTGAAGGATGTTATCCGTTGAAGCTTTAGAGACATCCGTTGAAGCTTAGCTTCTCATCCGTTGAAGGTCTTTAAGTCATCCGTTGATACCACTTCATTTATACAAAATTACAAGGCATGAAATATTTACAATTGGCCTTCCTATCTGCATATCATCTAGTAGTCAACATGACTCATAGTTTCTCTCAAACTTCTAAGAATTACAATTTTAAATACAGAGACTGAAATATGCTACAATACTAGACTTATTTCTAAGTAAAGCTACACCATCAACGGATAGCCAAAGTGGTCTTATCCGTTGAGGCTACAGACACTAAATTTCACTAAGTGTTTGTTAAACATATCATCAAACTAATGCAATATATCTAAAATCTCCCCTATTTA